>NW_027418367.1:0-71619 GCF_009905375.1 Apium graveolens
ATGGATTGTGAGTATTATAGTTGCTCAATATTATTTACTTTCAAACTTAATCGGTTTTTCAACGATCGAGGAAATTTGAAAGCTCGAAGAATTATTAGTTCTCCACTGCAGCAGCTCACCAAAACCGGTCTAGTTGTCATACTACATTTTGGAATGGCTTAATATCTCCAAATTTTTAACATTAAAGTAATTATTACACTCTGATTAAAAATTTTGTGAATACTTGTGATACCAATATCAGTGTATTTGAAGAAATAATGTCTTTTATCTAGCATTATGATGAAGATAAAAATAGTTTTAGCTTATCTAGTATGATATTTATAAGATGATTTATTATAATTTTGATCAAATCACCTTAAATCTGCATCAAAATCCAATTAATTCTCAAAAGGGATCAAGTGTTAGATTTTTTGAAAATGGATCATATCCAACTTCAATCGAATCAAAATATTTATTTTTAGTATGAGAAAAAAATTAAAAGGCACCAACCCATGAGATCACTTAGACAAACTTACAAAACGCTTCAATACTTCGAACTAACCTAGTGCTAAAGTCATATACATTAATATTAAAACTATTAAAACTCTTAAGAGTATATGATTATTGACCAAGTTAATAAATTTGTGAATCATATACATTATGAGTATATTTGTAGAATTAATGTCTTTATCTCGCAGGATGACAAAAATGAAAAAAGGTTTCGAATATATATACCAGTGCACTCATATTAATTTCTTTTCTATATTACACTTTTATGTGCACAAGAACTACTCCCCATAAATTATGAATTTATGATGCACCGAAGAAGGCGGCTTTCCAGACAAGAAATGTACTTAGTTTAGTCATTTTATTGTTGAGAATGATTTTAAATTATTAAAGTAATATAGATAATCTCCCTTGTTCACTTAACAGTGTATAGATTAACTCTTGCCCTTGTAACTATTAGCTTTATCTCACATTAATTTAGTTTCGAATGAATGTGTGCAAGATCATCTGGAGTGTGTATTCAACTAAGGTTTCTTTATTTTAGCTAGCTTAAAATGAAATTTATTATAACTTACTTTTTATTACATGATTTTTTTTAAATATAGTGTTGTGTTCAAGTATTATTGACGGATCAGTTTGACTATGCCAGGATCCTTGTTTTTAATCGGGGTTAGAAGGGCTTGTTTCTTATGTACCAAAACTTCAATGAATTTTACAGAAGGTCAGTTTGGAAAATTAACAATAGAAGACCATAATTATGGAGAGTACTGAATTTTACTTGCGTATGTTGGATGCAAAGTTGAAATTGCGAGTGAGATATTCTTAAATCTTCCAAATTTTTAAGGTACGTTAAAATTTAATTCTGATCGAGGGTGCTCTGTCTGTTACCTTTCTCACACTTTAGTTGACAACAACAATTGACCAATCTGAAATTTTAAACATGGCTTTCCTAAGAAAAAATATGATAGTATGACACAATTTATGAAGAATATTTTATGTTCTTTCACTTGAGTGGTTAGTCCAAAAATTTGTGAAAAAAAGTCGAGAGTGTAGACCCTGCCATATTTTTTTTCCGTAATTTATTTGCAATATATTAGGTAAAAAGTGAATATCTATGGTATACTTCATAAAAGCACTATAGAAAAATTAAAACCAATACAGATATTCTTCGAAAATTTAGTAACATATCATCTGCAGACAACAGAGAGGGCAAGTAGAGTTGATAATTTCTTCAAAAGTAGGAGGCCAGCCATGGAAATAGAAATGTGTACTTATCCTTCCTTACCCAATCGACACCATAAAGGGAGTGGGGTGAATGGTCAAACTGCATTCCAGCTTCCTCGGTTTGTGCTGCCTGATGTACTTCTGAAGCGTTATCACCATACTTTGTAAATTAGATTTGAACTGGAAATTCTTTAGTCTATGGTAGATGGATTGTAGCAGATTCTTCAACACAAGCTCCATTATATATTGAGCTGAATACATGAAATGCTAGAAATGAAAGGAAATGAGTTGTGTGAAAGTTGTTCGAAGGATGTATAGGTTATTTTTCTGGATCTTTCCTTTGTAGAAGATGCTTACAAGGCATCATACCACGTGCATGATTTATACCTCTTGTTTTGCAGTCTTCAAGGAAGGCGGAGAATTTGTGTGTGGCGAATTGGGTTTAAAACTACTTCATGAATATGGATATTGACCAATCTATATGTTGTAGGATTATAGATATATGTTTTGGAGTTTGGATAGAATACCCATATCTGAAAGAAGTTTGCAAAATCTATGAGTTATCATTCAAGAGTAAGGAGTAAGATGATGATGACCAAATCTATGTGTAAGTTCAAGATCTGGAACTCAGGGTGGTGCCATTTTTTTCATCTTGTACTGATTGTGCATAAAACTGTGTATATGTTATTTGTTTTGAGAAGTGTAAATGGTTATTGTAGAAAGGGGTATAAATATATTGACGGGCCTAAAATATTTAAAAGGGATGCGTAGTAGGTGTATTTGAGGGGATTTAATGATCTTTTTGGATGTTAAAGATATTCATATTACGTTAAATTAGATTTTAAGAAATTTAGAAAATCTTTCGTATTCAATTAGATGAGAAAAGTTTCTATAAGAGACCATTTTTTAATCGGAGAGCTTGGAGACCACATATGTTCTGCAATCAAAAACACTATAAAATTTATTATTTTGTGAAGTATGTTCTACGAATATCACTAATTCATTAAAAATATGAAGATCATTTAAGTTTAATAAGTAAAATGTGTATATTCTGCAAGCTGAACAAATGTTCTCCAAACTTAACATATTTTGCAGAATAAAGTATTTTGTAATATTTTATATTTTACATGCCTAGTACATATATGATATTCAAGATTTTGAATAAAATAAAGATCTTTGTAGAGCATGATTTACAAAATAATATGTTTTGCAATGTTTTTATGCAATATTTAACTTGCAGAACACAAGTGATCTCCAAGGTCTCCAAAAAAAGTGGTCTACATAGAACTTAACTCTAGATTAGATTTGTTAATTGTTTTTGAAAATATTGGGTATTCCACTAGGATTCCAAAATATTAAAAATTCCAGTATATTAGATTTGAATTGTAAATTTAAATGTAATATCAATGTATTGGAGGATTTTTAAACTAAAAAATATGGATTTTAATATATTTGTTAGAAATTTTTATAATTTATGTTATGACACGTTTTATAAAAGTAACAATCTTTTGAAGTTGGTATTATTAGCTCAATAACTCTAGCAACATAATCTCTATTTTTCTAGTTTTGGACCCTTTTTAACAAGTAAATGTTATTAATCTATTTTTCTAAAAACTAATATCTTTTTTTGCTAATTTTTTCAAAAAAATCAAATGATATAACAGAGAATTGTAAATTAATTTTATAAAAACTTTAGACTACTTTGTATGGGGTTGTAGATATGCAAATGCGTGATTCTATGTTTACCATATGTACCATTCTTGACTATTTTTTTTGACAAGGCCATTCTAGACAATATAAATTTTGTAGAATGATTGACTTTAACGATAAGTCTAGGGGTTGCCTTCATCACTTCTTCTCTTCTTTGTGCAAAGTTGGTAGTTTTATCTCTAAACCCCGATGTGCTTATATAGCTTATCTGGGCTTATGATCTAAACTCTGGAAACAGGATGCTAAAGCCCTTCCGTGCAATTATTTACTCTCTTTTACAACCAAGAAAGGCCCTTATCAAAAGCAAACCCCCTTTATTAGGAAAGGAATTCATCATTTCAATCCTTCATGCTCTTTCGTTTCTTATCGGAGGTACTATTGCTCTACCCGGCTTGTTGACCATGACCTGCGTTACAAATTAAGATGCAATTTGTGTTAGATCATTAGTAACCTACAATTTTTCCACTCTTCCACCATACACACCATCTTTCTTTACATCTTAATTATCTTCCTAGCAGTACACAATAACTTAAAATGAACATATCCACTTAACACATTATGTGGGACCTAAATGTCTGACGAATTTTTATAAGCCTATACCATAAAATCTTTGTTTAAACTTGCTTTCCTTAATTCCGGAAGTTCTGTGTGCCATAAGTGGTGTAGTAACTGTACTGCGAATAGGCCTTCCTATGTATTGTGTTCTGATCAAATTACCCTAAATATGCATCAAAATTCATTTAATTTTTAAGAATGATTCAACTGTCATAATTTTAGAAGAGCCATCATATCCACTTCATTCAAATCAAATATCAAATTCATATAGATTTTTAGTATGTGGAAAAATTAAGAAGGCACCAACGATTAAAGATCACTTAGATAAACCCAACTTATTAAAATGCTTCAACATTCGAGACTAAAACCCACTATCAAAATCATATACATTAATTATGTAAACTAAATTTAAGGGTGTGTGATTGTTGACGATGTTAATACTTTTTTGAATACTATATGAGTGTATTTCTAAGTAGTGTAAAAATTTGTGAAAACTGAAAGTTTTGAAAGTTTTGGTTAGTCGTGCAAATTATGTGTTGTCTGTTGTACTTCTGAAGTCTTATCACCAAACTCTATAGATAAGATTTGAATGCAAATTTCTTTAGCTTCTAGTGGATGGATGCAGCAGATTCTTCAACACATGCTTCATTACATATTGAGCTCAATATATTAATGATTTAGCTGGCCACTGTACAATACCAAAACTTTCACTTGGGTTACGAGCCCAAAAAAGTTTTCAGTCAAACACCTTAACAATAAAAATATTTTAAATATGTTACTCCCGTTAGTCCCCTTAAAATGGATAACAAAAAAGTGATGTGCAACTGATCATGCATCAAGTTTAATAACGAATTTATCACTGATCAACTATGTATCATTTCCGGTAAGGTTACGGACTAATTTCTTAAAAAAAAAAATTCTTTTTCTTTTGAAAAAAAGAAACTCAAATAACTTTTTCGAAAATTTAAATTGATTGAATAACATATATTTAATAATAGGTTTTTTCAACATCGATAATTGTATCTGACAAATAAATTTTTTAAATGTTTATTTTTATGAATAATTACACTTTTACTTAAAAAATAGATATTTTTATTTTTACTAATAATTTTTTTAATTTTTTTGAAAAGTGTGTACGCCAATTCAAGAAATATACAAAATCCAAAGTATAGTTCACGATACTATAGGTTGTTGAAGGCCCCGCACAACAACTTAGGGGCTCGAGGGTTAACAAAGACATATCATTACGAGAATCAATGACACTTGAAATGTGTGTACACCAATTCACGAAATATTCAAAAAGCCAAGGTCCCAACTTGACAATAAAGAGGGCAATGGATTTCAAAATGATATTACTATACTCACACTTTTAAAATTTTAGAAATATATATACCCTATATCGGTTCTCCCATACTATCATACTTGCACTCGTATATGGATTGTGAGTATTATAGTGCTCAATATTATTTACTTTTCAAACATTAATCGGTTTTCAACGATCGAGGAAATTTGAAAGCTCGAAGAATTATTAGTTCTCCACTCCAGCAAGCTACACCAAAGAACCGGGTCTAGTTGTCATACCACATTTTGGAATGGCTTAATATCTCCAAATTTTTAACATTAAGTAATTATTAACTCTGATTAAAAATTTTGTGAATACTTGTGAATACAATATGAGTGTATTTGAAGAAATAATGTCTTTATCTAGCATTATGATGAAGGTAAAAAATAGTTTTAGCTTATATAGTATGATATTTATAAGATGATTTATTATAATATTTTGATCAAATCACCTTAAATCCGCATCAAAATCCATTTAATTCTTCAAAAGGGATCAAGTGTCAGAGTTTTTGAAAATCGATCATATCCACTTCAATCGAATCAAAATATTTATTTTTAGTATGAGAAAAAAATTAAAAAGGCACCAACCATTGAAGATCACTTAGACAAAACTTACAAAACGCTTCAATATTCGAAACTAACACCTAGTGCTAAAGTCATATACATTAACTATTAAAACTATTAAAACTCTTAAGAGTATATGATTATTGACCAATGTTAATAAATTTGTGAATCATATACAATATCAGTATATTTGTAGAATTAATGTCTTTATCTCGCAGGATGACAAATATGAAAAAAGGTTTCGAATATATAATACCAGTGCACTCATATTTAATTTCTTTTCTATATTAGACTTTTATGTGCACAAGAAACTACTCCCCATAAATTATGAATTTATGATGTACCTGAAGAAGGCGGCTTTCCAGACAAGAAATGTACTTAGTTTAGTCATTTTATTGTTAAGAATGATTTTAATTTATTAAAGTAATATAGATAATCTCCCTTTGTTCACTTAACAGTGTATAGATTAACTCTTGCCGTTGTAACTATTAGCTTTATCTCACATTAATTTAGTTTCGAATGAATGTGTGCAAGATCATCTGCAGTGTGTATTCAACTAAGGTTTCTTTATTTTAAGCTATAAAATGAAATTTATTATAACTTACTTTTTACATGATTTTTTTTAATATAGTGTTGTGTTCAAGTATTATTGAAGTATCAGTTTTGACTAGCAGGTCCTTTTTTAATCGTGTTTAGAAGGCTTTTTCTTATGTACCAAAACTTCATGAATTTTGCATAAGTCAGTTTTGGGGAAATTAACATATGGAAGATATAATTAGGAAGACATGATTTTACTTGCGGAGGTTGGATGCAAGTTGAAATTCGAGTGAGATATTCATAAATCTTCCAAATTTTTAAGGTACGTAAAATTTAATCTGATCGATGCTCTGATCTTTTACCTTTGTCACACTTTAGTTGACAACAACAATTGACCAATCTGAAATTTTAAACATGGCTTTCTAAGAAAAAAATATGATAGATGAAACAATTTATGAAGAATATTTTTATGTTCTTTCACTTGAGTGGTTAGTTCAAAAATTTATGAAAAAAGTCGAGAGTGTAGACCCTGCCATATTTTTTTTTCCGTAATTTATTTGCAATATATTAGGTAAAAAGTGAATATCTATGGTATACTTCATAAAAGCACTATAAGAACCAATACAGATATTCTTCGAAAATTTCTTAACATATCATCTGCAGACAACAAGAGGGCAAGTAGAGTTGATAATTTCTTCAAAAGTAGGAGGCCAACCATGGAAATAGAAATGTGTACTTATCCTTTCCTTACCCAATGGACACCATAAAGGGAGTGGGGTGAATGGTCGAACTGCATTCCAGCTTCCTCGGTTGTGCTGCCTGGTGTACTTCTGAAGCGTTATCACCATACTTTGTAAATTAGATTTGAACTGGAAATTCTTTAGTCTATGGTAGATGGATGTAGCAGATTCTTCAACACAAGCTCCATTATATATTGAGCTGAATACATGAAATGCTAGAAATGAAAGGAAATGGTTGTGTGAAAGTTGTCGAAGGGTGTATAGGTTATTTTCAGGATATTTCCTTTGTAGAAGATGCTTACAGGCATCAGAACACAGTGCATGATTTATACCTCTGGTTTTGCAGTCTTCAAGGAAGGCCGATAATTTGTGTTGGGCAATTGGGTTTAAACTACTTTCATGAATATGGATATTTGACCAATCTACATGTTGTAGGATTATAGATATATGTTTTGGAGTTTGATAGAATACCCATATCTGAAAGAAGTTTGCAAAATCTATGAAGTTATCATTCAAGAGTAAGGAGAAGATGATGATGACCAAATCTATGTCTAAGTTCAAGATCTGGTACTCAGACGGTGCCATTTTTCTCATCTTGTAATGATTGTGCATAAAACTGTGTATATGTTATTTGTTTTGAGAAGTGTAAATGGTTATTGTAGAAAGGGGTATAAATATATTGACGGGCCTAAAATATTCTAAAAGGGATGCTTAGTAGGTGTATTTGAGGGGATTTTAAATGATCTTTTTGGATGTTAAAGATATTCATATTTACTTAAATTAGATTTTAAGAAATTTAGAAAATCTTATCGTATTCAATTAGATGAGAAAAGTTCTATGGAGACCATTTTTTAATCGGAGACCTTGGAGACCACATATGTTCTGCAATCAAAACACTATAAAATTTATTATTTTGTGAAGTATGTTCTACGAATATCACTAATTCATTAAAAATATTGAAGATCATTTAAGTTTAATAAGTAAAATGTGTATGTTCTGCAAGCTGAACAAATGTTCTCCAAACTTAACATGTTTTGCAGAATAAAGTATTTTTGTAATATTTTATATTTTACATGCAGTACATATATGATATTCAAGATTTTGAATAAAATAAAGATCTTTGTAGAGCATAATTTACAAAATAATATGTTTTGCAATGTTTTTATGCAACATTTAACTTGCAGAACACAAGTGGTCTCCAAGGTCTCCAAAAAAAGTGGTCTACATAGAACTTAACCCTAGATTAGATTTGTTAATTGTTTTTGAAAATATTGGGTATTCAACTAGGATTCCAAAATATTAAAAATTCCAGTATATTAGATTTGAATTATAAATTTAAATGTAATATCAATGTATTGGAGGATTTTTAAACTAAAAAATATGGATTTTAATATATTTGCTAGAAATTTTTATAATTTATGTAATTTCTAAATCTCTCAATTTCAAAGTATTTGTAAAAGTATACACATACATGACACGTTTTATAAAAGTAACAATCTTTTGAAGTTGGTATTATTAGTTCAATAACTCTAGCAACAAAATCTCTATTTTTCTAGTTTTGGACCCTTTTCAACAAGTAAATGTTATTAATCTATTTTTCTAAAGAATAATATCTTTTTTTGCTAATTTTTTCAAAAAAAAATCAAATGATATAAAAGAGAATTGTAAATTAATTTTATAAAAACTTTAGACTACTTTGTATGGGGTTGTAGATATGCAAATGCGTGATTCTATGTTTACCATATGTACCATTCTTGACTATTTTTTTTTGACAAGGCCATTCTAGACAATTTAAATTTTGTAGAATGATTGACTTTAACGATAAGTCTAGGGGTTGCCTTCATCACTTCTTCTCTTCTTTGTGCAAAGTTAGTAGTTTTATCTCTAAACCCCGATGTGCTTATATAGCTTATCTGGGCTTATGATCTAAACTCTGGAAACAGGATGCTAAAGCCCTTCCCTGCAATTATTTACTTTCTTTTACAACCAAGAAAGGCCCTTATCAAAAGCAAACCCCCTTTATTAGGAAAGGAATTCATCATTTCAATCCTTCTTGCTCTTTCGCTTCTTATCGGACGGTACTATTGCTCTTCCCGGCTTGTTGACCATGACATGCGTTACAAATTAAGATGCAATTTGTGTTAGATCATTAGTAACCTACAATTTTTCCACTCTTCCACCATACACACCATCTTTCTTTACATCTTAATTATCTTCCTAGAAGTACAAAATAACTTAACATGAACATATCCACTTAACACATTATGTGGGACCTAAACGTGTGACGAATTTTTATAAGCCTATACCATAGAATCTTTGTTTAAACTTGCTTTCCTTAATTCTGGAAGTTCTGTGTGCCATATATCGCACACTGTGAAGTCCACCATAACCCTAAAAGTCTTAATTCTTATTAGGCTGCGAATTCCACATTTTCCCCTTTATTATTAACTGTACTGCGAATAGGCCTTCCTACGTATTGTATTCTGATCAAATCACCCTAAATATGCATGAAAATCCATTTAATTTTTAAGAATGATTCAACTGTCATAATTTTAGAAGAGCCATCCTATCCACTTCATTCAAATCAAATATCAAATTCGTATGAATTTTTAGTATGTGGAAAAATTAAGAAGGCACCAACGATTAAAGATCACTTAGATAAACCCAACTTATTAAAATGCTTCAACATTCGAGACTAACACCCACTATCAAAATCATATACATTAATTATTTAAACTAAATTTAAGGGTGTGTGATTGTTGACGATATTAATACTTTTTTGAATACTATATGAGTGTATTTCTAACTAGTGTAAAAATTTGTGAAAACTGAAAGTTTTGAAAGTTTTGGTTAGTCGTGCAAATTATGTGTTGTCTGTTGTACTTTTGAAGTCTTATCACCAAATTTATAGATAAGATTTGAATGCAAATTTCTTTACCTTCTAATGGATGGATGTAGCAGATTCTTCAACACATGCTTCATTACATATTGAGCTCAATATATTAATGATTTAGCTCGCCACTGTACAATACCAAAACTTTCACTTGGGTTACGAGCCTAAAAAAGTTTTCAGTCAAACACCTTAACAATAAAAATATTTTAAATATGTTACTCCCGTTAGTCCCCTTAAAATGGATAACAAAAAAGTGACATGCAACTGATCAGGCATCAAGTTTAATAACGAATTTATCACTGATCAACTCTTTATCATTTCCGGTAAGGTTACCGACTAATTTCTTAAAAAAAAAAAATTCTTTTTCTTTTGAAAAAAAGAAACTCAAATAACTTTTTCGAAAATTTAAATTGATTGAATAACATATATTTAATAATATGTTTTTTCAACATCGATAATTGTATGTAACGAATAAATTTTTTAAATGTTTATTTTTTATGAATAATTACACTTTTACTTAAAAAATAGATATTTTTTATTTTTACTAATAATTTTTTTAATTTTTTTGAAAAGTGTGTACGCTAATTCAAGAAATATACAAAAATCCAAACGATAGTTCACGATACTATAGGTTGTTGAAGGCCCCGCACACCAACTTAGGGGTCGAGGGTTAACAAAGACATATCATTACGAAAATCAATGACACTTGAAATGTGTGTACACCAATTCACGAAATATTCAAAAAGCCAAGGTCCCAACTTGACAATAAAGAGGGCAATGGATTTCAAAATGATATTACTATACTCATACTTTTAAAATCTTAGAAAAATATATACTCTATATCGGTTCTCCCATACTATCATACTTGCACTCGTATATGGATTGTGAGTATTATAGTGCTCAATATTATTTACTTTTCAAACATTAATCGGTTTTCAACCATCGAGGAAATTTGAAAGCTCGAAGAATTATTAGTTCTCCACTCCAGCAAGCAACACCAAAGAACCGGGTCTAGTTGTCATACCACATTTTGGCATGGCTTAATATCTCCAAATTTTTAACATTAAGTAATTATTAACTCTGATTAAAAATTTTGTGAATACTTGTGAATACAATATGAGTGTATTTGAAGAAATAATGTCTTTATCTAGCATTATGATGAAGGTAAAAAATAGTTTTAGCTTCTATAGTATGATATTTATAAGATGACTTATTATAATATTTTTATCAAATCACCTTAAATCCGCATCAAAATCCATTTAATTCTTCAAAAGGGATCAAGTGTCAGATTTTTTGAAAATCGATCATATCCACTTCAATCGAATCAAAATATTTATTTTTAGTATGAGAAAAAAATTAAAAAGGCACCAACCATTGAAGATCACTTAGACAAAACTTACAAAACGCTTCAATATTCGAAACTAACACCACTAAAAAAAAACGGGTAAATACAACCGGAGAAAAATCAGTTGTATTTAGCTAAATTCGACCGTTTTCGGTTGTATTTAGCTAAATACAACCGGTTTTTGGACTGGTTGTATTCGCTCGAGTAATATTTAGTAAACCGGTTGTATTTAGTACTAAATATGACCGAATAATACAACCGGCTAAATACCACCGCTTAAATACGACCGGTTAAATACAACCGCTTCCGGTCAAATTTAATTTTTCAGATAAAATTCAAATATCCCGCCCAAATAATTAAATTTAATGATAAAATTCAAAAAGCCCGCCCAAACTTTTAAATTTTTTGAATTTTTTTAAAAAGTTTGCCATATAAATAATTCGTCCACATATGGTTGTAAATACAATGTTAAACTCGACTGTATTCAGTCGAAATAGGGAAGCCAAAATTTTAAAAAAAAAATCTCGCTGGAAATCGGAAAAATTGACGATTCCGGTGAGCCTCCCGTAATAAAAGTTTGCTGCTTCAAACTAAAACACAGTAGCACAAAACTTCCCACAGCCAAGAAACACAGTGAACTAACCGTGGAACAAAAGGTCATAAAATAAGGAGACCTCAGGCTATAATAATAAATAAAAATGTTATTTCAACAGCGATGTAAAAGACCCAATCTTAAAGAAATGAACAGTTGAAATTGCCATCATAATTTTTGTCTCAGTCATACAATCAAACACCTTCCCTGCCAAATATTTTACATCTACAATTTCATCCAAAATCTAATCTTTTCACCTCCGATCAACCAAGTACACACAAACACACATATATATAGATTATAGCATGACTATTCTCGACGACGCGCCTGAAAAAACTCAGCAAAAATTTCATAAAACATATATTTCGGGAAAAGAAAATGACCCGACGACAAACTCATATTACTATTCGAAGATAACGTCGCTTCAAGAACTCGTTCCAGCTCAGCTAAATGACCCGAGAACAACATAGGAGACTGCGTGAAAATCAGGTAGGGTTCGAGTGACCAGGTTGAGAAAGCGGTTATGAACCCGATTTGTTCAAACTGCTCTTCTTCTATGACGTCGTTCTGAGAGGGCGGGGTTATGGGAAGGAGAGGTTACGAGATTGAGAGAGTGGTCTTGGGCGTTTAGGTGGAAGATATGGTGGTATTGGGTTTGGGTCTGGTGGGTTGAGGCGTGGTGAGAGGAGAAGAGAGGGGCCTGAGAGATGAGGAGTGGGAACTGGGAAGGGGTGGGGTGGGGTGGGGTGAGATTAAATAATTTTAATTTTATAAATTGTTTTGTTTTATTTTATAAAATGTAAATTCAACCATTAGATTGTTGATTTAGAGAATGAATTTGGCACGTTAGATTTACGTCACGAGGATAGGTGACATGGCGCTAAATTCAACTATTACTGATTATATTTAGGAGTGTCAATTTATAAATTCAACTGATAATAGTTGATAATTGATATTAACCATTTTATGTTATGAAAATTAAAATTACTTATAATTTATTAGACAAAAATATTATAATTAATTAGTTAATGCTTTTCTTACAAAATATTGTAACGTTATAAATATTTTAATTTATTTTAATAACATATTATATAATATTAAAAATTAAATCGTCATTTCTGAATTTTGTATCATATCACTAAAATATATAAATCTTGATATGTAACGTTTAATTATTCATAAGTATTTTTTACAAATATTAATGAATGATCCAACCGTACGGATGTCAAAATCAGTATATTTTAGTGATATGACAAAAAATTTAGAAAAAATAAATGTATTTGGTTTGCTTTTTTAACAGTCAACTAGTAATTTGACTCGTACTTTTAATTAGTGTTTAATCTCATATTGATGTTTCGATATTTTTAAAAATATTAATGAATGATCCAACCTTACGGATGTCAAAATCAGTATATTTTAGTGATATGACCAAAACTTTAGAAAAAAAATAAATATATTTGGTTTGTTTTTTTAACAGTCAACTAGTAATTTGATCCGTACTTCTAAATAGTGTTTAATCTCATATTGATGTTTCGATATTTTTAAAAATATTAATAAATGATCCAATAGTACAGATGTTAAGATCTGTATATTTTAGTGACATGACAAAAATTTTAGAAAAAAATAAATATATTTGGTTTATTTTTTTAACAGTCAACTAGTAATTTGACCCGTACTTCTTACTATTATTTAATCTCATATTGATGTTTCGATATTTTTAAAATATTAATAAATGATCCAACCGTACGGATGTCAAAATTAGTATATTTTAGTGATATGACAAAAAATTTAGAAAAATAAATATATTTGGTTTGTTTTTTTAACACTCAACTAGTAATTTGACTCGTACTTCTAACTAGTGTTTAATCCAATATTGATGATTCGATATTTTTAAAAATATTAATGAATGATCCAACCGTATGGATGTCAAAATCTGTATATTTTAGTGATATGACAAAAATTTTAGAAAAGAATAAATATATTTGGTTTGCCTTTTTAATAGTTAAAGAGTAGTTTGACCTGTACTTCTAACTAGTGTTTAATCCCATATTGATGTTTCGATATTTTTTAAAATATTAAAGAATGATCCAACCGTACGGATGTCAAAATCAGTATATTTTAGTGATATGACAAAAAAATTAGAAAAAAATAAATATATTAGGATTGTTTTTTTTAACAGTCAACTAGTAATTTGACCTGTACTTTTAAGTAGTGTTTAATCCCATATTGATGTTTCGATAATTTTAAAAATATTAATGAATGATCCAACCGTACGGATGTTAAAATCTGTATATTTTAGTGATATGACAAAAATTTTAGAAAAAAATAAATATATTTGGTTTGCATTTTTAATAGTCAAAGAGTAGTTTGACCTGTACTTCTAACTAGTGTTTAATCCCATATTGATGTTTCGATATTTTTGAAAATATTAATGAATGATCCAACCGTACGGATTTCAAAATCAGTATATTTTAGTGATATGACAAAAAATTTAGAAAAAAATAAATATATTTGGATTGTTTTTTTAACAGTCAACTAATAATTTGACATGTACTTTTAATTAGTGTTTAATCCCATTTTAATGTTTCGATAATTTTAAAAATATTAATGAATGATCCAACCGTACGGATGTCAAAATCAGTATATTTTATGATTTGACCAAAATTTTAGAAAAAAAATAAATATATTTGGTTTGTTTTTTTAACAGTCAACTAGTAATTTGACCCGTACTTCTAAATAGTGTTTAATCCCATATTGATGTTTTGATATTTTTAAAAATATTAATAAATGATCCAACAGTACGGATGTCAAAATCAGTATATTTTAGTGATATGACAAAATTTTTAGAAAAAAATAAATATATTTGATTTGTTTTTTTAACAGTAAACAATAATTTGACCCGTACTTCTAACTATTATTTAATCTCATATTGATGTTTCGATATTTTTAAAAATATTAATAAATGATCCAACCGTACGGACGTCAAAATCAGTATATTTTAGTGATATGACCAAAAATTTAGAAAAAATATATATATTTGGTTTATTTTTTTAACAGTCAACTAGTAATTTGACCCTTACTTTTAACTAGTGTTTAATCCCATATTGATGTTTCGATATTTTTAAAAATATTAATGAATGATCCAACCGTACGGATGTTAAGATCTGTATATTTTAGGGATATAACAAAAATTTTAGAAAAAAATAAATATATTTGGTTTGTCTTTTTAATAGTTAAAGAGTAGTTTGACCAGTACTTCTAACTAGTGTTTAATCCCATATTGATGTTTCGATATTTTTAAAAGTATTAATGAATGATCCAACCGTGCAGATGTCAAAATAGTTAAAATTTAAATATTGAAATTACTTACATTTTTCCGTGAACTTTTTTTTTTGACAATTTTCATATCCGTATGGTTGAATTATAATTCAAAACAAATACAAAATAAATTGAAACTCAAACTATAATTATTAATTTAACGATAAATATCTAACTACCTTAATAATCTTTTTTGCAAGAACTAAAATATAAATTTCGTGTAAATTTTATTCTATATTTTTTTTCAAAAAATTTCCGCCATTTTTAAAAATAATTCGACCGAAATCGGTTGAATTTGATACAAAATTCGTTGGCGGGAAAATTCCCTCCATTTTTTGGCAAGGCTAAACTCTACCGAATGCAGTTGAATTTATGAGCACGCCTAAACTCAACCGTATACGGTTGTATATAAATATGGTTGTATTTATTCGGTTGTAATTATTAAGGCTAAATTCAACCGAATGCGGTTGAATTTAGGAGCACGCCTAAACTCAATCGTATACGACTGTATATATATTCAGTTGTATTTATTCGGTTGTAATTAGTACTAAATTCGACCGCGTAAATACGACCGTATTTAAATACGACCGCATGCGGTTGTATTTAGCCGCGCCCTTAATTTCAACCGAAAACGGTTGAATTTGATGTCAGTTGTATTTGTGCGGTTGTATTTAGCCTTGTTTTCTTGTAGTGCACCTAGTGCTAAAGTCATATACATTAACTATTAAAACTATTAAAACTCTTAAGAGTATATGATTATTGACCAATGTTAATAAATTTGTGAATCATATACAATATAAGTATATTTGTAGAATTAATGTCTTTATCTCGCAGGATGACAAATATGAAAAAAGGTTTCGAATATATAATACCAGTGCACTCATATTTAATTTCTTTTCTATATTAGACTTTTATGTGCACAAGAAACTACTCCCCATAAATTATGAATTTATGATGTACCTGAAGAAGGCGGCTTTCCAGACAAGAAATGTACTTAGTTTAGTCATTTTATTGTTGAGAATGATTTTAATTTATTAAAGTAATATAGATAATCTCCCTTTGTTCACTTAACAGTGTATAGATTAACTCTTGCCGTTGTAACTATTAGCTTTATCTCACATTAATTTAGTTTCGAATGAATGTGTGCAAGATCATCTGCAGTGTGTATTCAACTAAGGTTTCTTTATTTTAAGCTATAAAATGAAATTTATTATAACTTACTTTTTACATGATTTTTTTTAATTTAGTGTTGTGTTCAAGTATTATTGAAGTATCAGTTTTGATTACCATGTCCTTTTTTAATCGTGTTTAGAAGGCTTTTTCTTATGTACCAAAACTTCATGAATTTTGCATAAGTCAGTTTTGGGGAAATTAACATATGGAAGACATAATTAGGAAGACATGATTTTACTTGCGGAGGTTGGATGTAAGTTGAAATTCGAGTGAGATATTCTTAAATCTTCCAAATTTTTAAGGTACGTAAAATTTAATCTGATCGATGCTCTGATCTTTTACCTTTCTCACGCTTTAGTTGACAACAACAATTGACCAATCTGAAATTTTAAACATGGCTTTCTAAGAAAAAAATATGATAGATGAAATAATTTATGAAGAATATTTTTATGTTCTTTCACTAGAGTGGTTAGTCCAAAAATTTGTGAAAAAAGTCGATAATGTAGACCCTACCATATTTTTTTTCCGTAATTTATTTGCAATATATTAGGTAAAAAGTGAATATCTATGGTATACTTCATAAAAGCACTATAAGAAAAATTAAAACCAATAGAGATATTCTTCGAAAATTTCGTAACATATCATCTGCAGACAGCAGAGAGGGCAAGTAGAGTTGATAATTTCTTCAAAAGTAGGAGGCCAGCCATGGAAATAGAAATGTGTACTTATCCTTTCCTTTCCCAATCGACACCATAAAGGGAGTGGGGTGAATGGTCGAACTGCATTCCAGCTTCCTCGGTTGTTGTGCCTGGTGTACTTCTGAAGCGTTATCATCATACTTTGTAAATTAGATTTGAACTGGAAATTCTTTAGTCTATGGTAGATGGATGTAGCAGATTCTTCAACACAAGCTCCATTATATATTGAGCTGAATACATGAAATGCTAGAAATGAAAGGAAATGGTTGTGTGAAAGTTGTCGAAGGATGTATAGGTTATTTTCAGAATCTTTCCTTTGTAGAAGATGCTTACAGGCATCATAACACAGTGCATGATTTATACCTCTGGCTTTGCAGTCTTCAAGGAAGGCGGAGAATTTGTGTTGGGCAATTGGGTTTAAACTACTTTCATGAATATGGATATTTGACCAATCTATATGTTGTAGGATTATAGATATATGTTTTGGAGTTTGATAGAATACCCATATCTGAAAGAAGTTTGCAAAATCTATGAAGTTATCATTCAAGAGTAAGGAGAACATGATGATGACCAAATCTATGTCTAAGTTCAAGATCTGGTACTCAGGTGGTGCCATTTTTCTCATCTTGTACTGATTGTGCATAAAACTGTGTATATGTTATTTGTTTTGAGAAGTGTAAATGGTTATTGTAGAAAGGGGTATAAATATATTGACGGGCCTAAAATATTCTAAAAGGGATGCTTAGTAGGTGTATTTGAGGGGATTTTAAATGATCTTTTTGGATGTTAAAGATATTCATATTTACTTAAATTAGATTTTAAGAAATTTAGAAAATCTTATCGTATTCAATTAGATGAGAAAAGTTCTATGGAGACCATTTTTTAATCGGAGACCTTGGAGACCACATATGTTCTGCAATCAAAATACTATAAAATTTATTATTTTGTGAAGTATGTTCTATGAATATCATTAATTCATTAAAAATATTGAAGATCATTTAAGTTTAATAAGTAAAATGTGTATGTTCTGCAAGCTGAACAAATGTTCTCCAAACTTAACATGTTTTGCAGAATAAAGTATTTTTGTAATATCTTATATTTTACATGCAGTACATATATGATATTCAAGATTTTGAATAAAATAAACATCTTTGTAGAGCATGATTTACAAAATAATATGTTTTGCAATGTTTTTATGCAACATTTAACTTGCAGAACACAAGTGATCTCCAAGGTCTCCAAAAAATGTGGTCTACATACAACTTAACCCTAGATTAGATTTGTTAATTGTTTTTGAAAATATTGGGTATTCCACTAGGATTCCAAAATATTAAAAATTCCATTATATTAGATTTGAATTGTAAATTTAAATGTAATATCAATGTATTGGAGGATTTTTAAACTAAAAAATATGGATTTTAATATATTTGCTAGAAATTTTTATAATTTATGTAATTTCTAAATCTCTCAATTTCAAAGTATTTGTAAAAGTATACACATACATGATACGTTTTATAAAAGTAACAATCTTTTGAAGTTGGTATTATTAGCTCAATAACTCTACCAACATAATCTCTATTTTTCTAGTTTTGGACCCTTTTCAACAAGTAAATGTTATTAATCTATTTTTCTAAAAAATAATATCTTTTTTTGCTAATTTTTTCAAAAAAATCAAATGATATAACAGAGAATTGTAAATTAATTTTATAAAAACTTTAGATTACTTTGTATGGGGTTGTAGATATGCAAATGCGTGATTCTATGTTTACCATATGTACCATTCTTCACTATTTTTTTTGACAAGGCCATTCTAGACAATTTAAATTTTGTAGAATGATTGACTTTAACGATAAGTCTAGGGGTTGCCTTCATCACTTCTTTTCTTCTTTGTGCAAAGTTAGTAGTTTTATCTCTAAACCCCGATGTGCTTATATAGCTTATCTGGGCTTATGATCTAAACTTTGGAAACAGGATGCTAAAGCCCTTCCCTGCAATTATTTACTTTCTTTTACAACCAAGAAAGGCCCTTATCAAAAGCAAACCCCCTTTATTAGGAAAGAAATTCATCATTTCAATCCTTCTTGCTCTTTCGCTTCTTATCGGACGGTACTATTGCTCTTCCCGGCTTGTTGACCATGACCTGCGTTACAAATTAAGATGCAATTTGTGTTAGATCATTAGTAACCTATAATTTTTCCACTCTTCCACCATACACACCATCTTTCTTTACATCTTAATTATCTTCCTAGAAGTACACAATAACTTAACATGAACATATCCACTTAACACATTATGTGGGACCTAAATGTGTGACGAATTTTTATAAGTCTATACCATAGAATCTTTGTTTAAACTTGCTTTCCTTAATTCTGGAAGTTCTGTGTGCCATAAGTGGTTTAGTACTTCTTCTTTTGCAATATATCGCACATTGTGAAGTCCACCATAACCCTAAAATTCTTAATTCTTATTAGGCTGCGAATTCCACATTTTCCCCTTTATTATTAACTGTACTGCCAATAGGCCTTCCTACGTATTGTGTTCTGATCAAATCACCCTAAATATGCATCAAAATCCATTTAATTTTTAAGAATGATTCAACTGTCATAATTTTAGAAGAGCCATCCTATCCACTTCATTCAAATCAAATATCAAATTCGTATGAATTTTTAGTATGTGGAAAAATTAAGAAGGCACCAACGATTAAAGATTACTTAGATAAACCCAACTTATTAAAATGCTTCAACATTCGAGACTAACACCCACTATCAAAATCATATACATTAATTATTTAAACTAAATTTAAGGGTGTGTGATTGTTGACGATATTAATACTTTTTTGAATACTATATGAGTGTATTTCTAACTAGTGTAAAAATTTGTGAAAACTGAAAGTTTTGAAAGTTTTGGTTAGTCGTGCAAATTATGTGTTGTCTGTTGTACTTCTGAAGTCTTATCACCAAACTCTATAGATAAGATTTGAATGCAAATTTCTTTAGCTTCTAGTGGATGGATGTAGCAGATTCTTCAACACATGCTTCATTACATATTGAGCTCAATATATTAATGATTTAGCTCGCCACTGTACAATACCAAAACTTTCACTTGGGTTACGAGCCCAAAAAAGTTTTCAGTCAAACACCTTAACAATAAAAATATTTTAAATATGTTACTCCCGTTAGTCCCCTTAAAATGGATAACAAAAAAGTGACTTGCAACTGATGAGGCATCAAGTTTAATAACGAATTTATCACTGATCAACTTTGTATCATTTCTGGTAAGGTTACCGACTAATTTCTTAAAAAAAAAAATTCTTTTTCTTTTGAAAAAAAGAAACTCAAATAACTTTTTCGAAAATTTAAATTGATTGAATAACATATATTTAATAATAGGTTTTTTCAACATCGATAATTGTAAACGAATAAATTTTTTAAATGTTTATTTTTTATGAATAATTACACTTTTACTTAAAAAATAGATATTTCTTATTTTTACTAATAATTTTTTTAATTTTTTTGAAAAGTGTGTACGCCAATTCAAGAAATATACAAAAATCCAAAGGATAGTTCACGATACTATAGGTTGTTGAAGGCCCCGCACACCAACTTAGGGGCTCGAGGGTTAACAAAGACATATCGTTAAGAGAATCAATGACACTTGAAATGTGTGTACACCAATTCACGAAATATACAAAAAGCCAAGGTCCCAACTTGACAATAAAGAGGGCAATGGATTTCAAAATGATATTACTATACTCATACTTTTAAAATCTTAGAAAAATATATACTCTATATCGGTTCTCCCATACTATCATACTTGCACTCGTATATGGATTGTGAGTATTATAGTGCTCAATATTATTTACTTTTCAAACATTAATCGGTTTTCAACCATCGAGGAAATTTGAAAGCTCGAAGAATTATTAGTTCTCCACTCCAGCAAGCTACACCAAAGAACCGGGTCTAGTTGTCATACCACATTTTGGCATGGCTTAATATCTCCAAATTTTTAACATTAAGTAATTATTAACTCTGATTAAAAATTTTGTGAATACTTGTGAATACAATATGAGTGTATTTGAAGAAATAATGTCTTTATCTAGCATTATGATGAAGGTAAAAAATAGTTTTAGCTTCTATAGTATGATATTTATAAGATGATTTATTGTAATATTTTGATCAAATCACCTTAAATCCGCATCAAAATCCATTTAATTCTTCAAAAGGGATCAAGTGTCAGATTTTTTGAAAATCGATCATATCCACTTCAATCGAATCAAAATATTTATTTTTAGTATGAGAAATAAATTAAAAAGGCTCCAACCATTGAAGATCACTTAGACAAAACTTACAAAACGCTTCAATATTCGAAACTAACACCTAGTGCTAAAGTCATATACATTAACTATTAAAACTCTTAAGAGTATATGATTATTGACCAATGTTAATAAATTTGTGAATCATATACAATATCAGTATATTTGTAGAATTAATGTCTTTATCTCGCAGGATGACAAATATGAAAAAAGGTTTCGAATATATAATACCAGTGCACTCATATTTAATTTCTTTTCTATATTAGACTTTTATGTGCACAAGAAACTACTCCCCTTAAATTATGAATTTTTGATGTACGTGAAGAAGGCCGCTTTCCAGACAAGAAATGTACTTAGTTTAGTCATTTTATTGTTGAGAATGATTTTAATTTATTAAAGTAATATAGATAATCTCCCTTTGTTCACTTAACAGTGTATAGATTAACTCTTGCCGTTGTAACTATTAGCTTTATCTCACATTAATTTAGTTTCGAATGAATGTGTGCAAAATCATCTATAGTTTGTATTCAACTAAGGTTTCTTTATTTTAATCTATAAAATGAAATTTATTATAACTTACTTTTTACATGATTTTTTTTAATATAGTGTTGTGTTCAAGTATTATTGACGTATCAGTTTTGACTAGCAGGTCCTTTTTTAATCGTGTTTAGAAGGCTTTTTCTTATGTACCAAAACTTCATGAATTTTGCATAAGTTAGTTTTGGGGAAATTAACATATGGTAGACATAATTAGGAAGACATGATTTTACTTGCGGAGGTTGGATGTAAGTTGAAATTCGAGTGAGATATTCTTAATTCTTCCAAATTTTTAAGGTACGTAAAATTCAATTTGATCGATGCTCTGATCTTTTACCTTTCTCACGCTTTAGATGTCAACACATACATGACAAGTTTTATAAAAGTAACAATCTTTTGAAGTTGGTATTATTAGCTCAATAACTCTAGCAACATAATCTCTATTTTTCTAGTTTTGGACCCTTTTCAACAAGTAAATGTTATTAATCTATTTTTCTAAAAAATAATATCTTTTTTTGCTAATTTTTTCGAAAAAATCAAATGATATAACAGAGAATTGTAAATTAATTTTATAAAAACTTTAGACTACTTTGTATGGGGTTGTAGATATGCAAATGGGTGATTCTATGTTTACCATATGTACCATTCTTGACTATTTTTTTGACAAGGCCATTCTAGACAATTTAAATTTTGTAGAATGATTGACTTTAACAATAAGTCTAGGGGTTGCCTTCATTACATCTTCTCTTCTTTGTGCAAAGTTAGTAGTTTTATCTCTAAACCCCGATGTGCTTATATAGCTTATCTGGGCTTATGATCTAAACTTTGGAAACAGGATGCTAAAGCCCTTCCCTGCAATTATTTACTTTCTTTTACAACCAAGAAAGGCCCTTATCAAAAGCAAACCCCCTTTATTAGGAAAGGAATTCATAATTTCAATCCTTCTTGCTCTTTCGCTTCTTATCGGACGGTACTATTGCTCTTCCCGGCTTGTTGACCATGACCTGCGTTACAAATTAAGATGCAATTTGTGTTAGATCATTAGTAACCTACAATTTTTCCACTCTTCCACCATACACACCATCTTTCTTTACATCTTAATTATCTTCCTAGAAGTACACAATAACTTAACATGAACATATCCACTTAACACATTATGTGGGACCTAAATATGTGACAAATTTTTATAAGCCTATACCATATAATCTTTGTTTAAACCTGCTTTCCTTAATTCTGGAATTTCTGTGTGCCATAAGTGGTGTAGTACTTCTTCTTTTGCAATATATCACACATTGTGAAGTCCACCATAACCCTAAAATTCTTAATTCTTATTAGGCTGCGAATTCCACATTTTCCCCTTTATTATTAACTGTACTGCGAATAGGCCTTCCTACGTATTGTGTTCTGATCAAATCACCCTAAATATGCATCAAAATCCATTTAATTTTTAAGAATGATTCAACTGTCATAATTTTAGAAGAGCCATCATATCCACTTCATTCAAATCAAATATCAAATTCGTATGAATTTTTAGTATGTGGAAAAATTAAGAAGGCACCAACGATTAAAGATCACTTAGATAAACCCAACTTATTAAAATGCTTCAACATTCGAGACTAACACCCACTATCAAAATCATATACATTAATTATTTAAACTAAATTTAAGGGTGTGTGATTGTTGACGATACTAATACTTTTTTAAACTAAATCATTCTCATATTTAATTTCTTTTCTATATTAGACTTTTATGTGCACAAGAAACTACTCCCCATAAATTATGAATTTATGATGTACCTGAAGATGGCGGCTTTCCACACAAGAAATGTACTTAGTTTAGTCATTTTATTGTTGAGAATGATTTTAATTTATTAAAGTAATATAGATAATCTCCCTTTGTTCACTTAACAGTGTATAGATTAACTCTTGCCCTTGTAACTATTAGCTTTATCTCACATTAATTTAGTTTCGAATGAATGTGTGTAAAATCATCTATAGTTTGTATTCAACTAAGGTTTCTTTATTTTAATCTATAAAATGAAATTTATTATAACTTACTTTTTACATGATTTTTTTTAATATAGTGTTGTGTTCAAGTATTATTGACGTATCAGTTTTGACTAGCAGGTCCTTTTTTAATCGTGTTTAGAAGGCTTTTTCTTATGTACCAAAACTTCATGAATTTTGCATAAGTTAGTTTTGGGGAAATTAACATATGGTAGACATAATTAGGAAGACATGATTTTACTTGCGGAGGTTGGATGTAAGTTGAAATTCGAGTGAGATATTCTTAATTCTTCCAAATTTTTAAGGTACGTAAAATTCAATTTGATCGATGCTCTGATCTTTTACCTTTCTCAGGCTTTAGATGTCAACAACAATTGACCAATCTGAAATTTTAGACATGGGTTTCTAAGAAAAAAATATGATAGATGAAATAATTTATGAAGAATATTTTTATGTTCTTTCACTTGAGTGGTTAGTCCAAAAATTTGTGAAAAAAGTCGAGAGTGTAGACACCGCCATATTTTTTTTCCGTAATTTATTTGCAATATATTAGGTAAAAAGTGAATATCTATGGTATACTTCATAAAAGCACTATAAGAAAAATTAAAACCAATACAAATATTCTTCGAAAATTTCGTAACATATCATCTGCAGACAACAGAGAGGGCAAGTAGAGTTGATAATTTCTTCAAAAGTAGGAGGCCGGCCATGGAAATAGAAATGTGTTCTTATCCTTTCCTTACCCAATCGACACTATAAAGGGAGTGGGGTGAATGGTCGAACTGCATTCCAGCTTCCTCGGTTGTGCTGCTTGGTGTACTTCGGAAGCGTTATCACCATACTTTGTAAATTAGATTTGAACTGGAAATTCTTTAGTCTATGGTAGATGGATGTAGCAGATTCTTCAATACAAGCTCCATTAGATATTGAGCTGAATACATGAAATGCTAGAAATGAAAGGAAATGGTTGTGTGAAAGTTGTCGAAGGATCTATAGGTTATTTTCAGGATCTTTCCTTTCTAGAAGATGCTTACAGGCATCATAACACAGTGCATGATTTATACCTCTGGTTTTGCAGTCTTTAAGGAAGGCGGAGAATTTGTGTTGGGAAATTGGGTTTAAACTACTTTCATGAATATGGATAATTGACCAATCTATATGTTGTAGGATTATAGATATATGTTTTGGAGTTTGATAGAATACCCATATGTGAAAGAAGTTTGCAAAATCTATGAAGTTATCATTCAAGAGTAAGGAGAAGATGACGATGACCAAATCTATGTCTAAGTTCATGATCTGGTACTCAGGTGGTGCCATTTTTCTCATCTTGTACTGATTGTGCATAAAACTGTGTATATGTTATTTGTTTTGAGAAGTGTAAATGGTTATTATAGAAAGGGTATAAATATATTGACTGGCCTAAAATATTCTAAAAGGGATGCTTAGTCGGTGTATTTGAGGGGATTTTAAATGATCTTTTTGGATGTTAAAGATATTCATATTTACTAAAATTAGATTTTAAGAAATTTAGAAAATCTTATCGTATTCAATTAGATGAGAAAAGTTCTATGGAGACCATTTTTTAATAGGAGACTTTGGAGACCCCATATGTTCTGCAATCAAAACACTATAAAATTTATTATTTTGTGAAGTATGTTCTACGAATATCATTAATTCATTAAAAATATTGAAGATCATTTAAGTTTAATAAGTAAAATGTGTATGTTCTGCAAGCTTAACAAATGTTCTCCAAACTTAACATGTTTTGCAGAATAAAGTATTTTTGTAATATTTTATATTTTACATGCAGTACATATATGATATTCAAGATTTTGAATAAAATAAAGATCTTTGTAGAGCATGATTTACAAAATAATATGTTTTGCAATGTTTTTATGCAACATTTAACTTGCAGAACACAAGTGGTCTCCAAGGTCTCCAAAAAAAGTGGTCTACATACAACTTAACCCTAGATTAGATTTGTTAATTATTTTTGAAAATATTGGGTATTCCACTAGGATTCCAAAATATTAAAAATTCCAGTATATTAGATTTGAATTGTAAATTTAAATGTAATATCAATGTATTGGAGGATTTTTAAACTAAAAAATATGAATTTTAATATATTTGCTAGAAATTTTTATAATTT
Organism: Apium graveolens; assembly: GCF_009905375.1. Lineage (NCBI taxonomy): Eukaryota > Viridiplantae > Streptophyta > Magnoliopsida > Apiales > Apiaceae > Apium > Apium graveolens. The sequence goes on from NW_027418367.1 coordinate 26,181, forward strand.
ATGTAATTTCTAAATCTCTCAATTTCAAAGTATTTGTAAAAGTATACACATACATGACACGTTTTATAAAAGTAACAATCTTTTGAAGTTGGTATTATTAGATCAATAACTCTAGCAACATAATCTCTATTTTTCTAGTTTTGGACCCTTTTCAACAAGTAAATGTTATTAATCTATTTTTCTAAAAAATAATATCTTTTTTTGCTAATTTTTTCACAAAAATCAAATGATATAACAGAGAATTGTAAATTAATTTTATAAAAACTTTAGACTACTTTGTATGGGGTTGTAGATATGCAAATGCGTGATTCTATGTTTACCATATGTACCATTCTTGACTATTTTTTTTGACAAGGCCATTCTAGACAATTTAAATTTTGTAGAATGATTGACTTTAACGATAAGTCTAGGGGTTGCCTTCACTACACCATAAATGGCCTACAGCAACACCAAGAAAATGTTACAATAGACCCAAAAAAGTGTTACCACAGCCAAAAAAAGGCCTAAGGTAACATTAAAATTAAGTTGCTTTTTTTCGAGTTACCTTTGGCCCCTAAGGTAACATTACTTTTGCCCTGGTGTAACATTCACATTTGTGTTACAATAGCTATCAAAGGTAACATCAATCTATGTCTATAGTATCACAATATGTATGTTACCTTTGGACTTAGAATTTTCAAAAAAAATGGGGCCCACCAGTGGGGCCCACATTTGTTTGCAAAGGTAACATACATAATGTGATACTATAGACATACTTTAACGTTATCTTTGATGCATATTGTAACAGTAATGTTTTGTATTATACCAATTTCTTTGTAACATTTTTAGTACCTAATGTAACATATTTTTCAAAAAAAATTGACATGAATGGTTTGTAAATTCAACATGCCATAAACCTGTTTTTCATACAAGTCAACAAATAAACAATTTGAACCACCAAACTTCAAATCAGTTTTCACAAACCCCCACCAAATACTACTTTAGTTTTCACATATTTCACCGTCAACTCCATATAATCCAAAAAACAGGTACATAGTCTATAGTCTAGCGTACGATAAATAAACATCTGATATCTAGTACGAAAACACTTGGAGTACGCAAAAGAAGATGGGTAAAAAATAGTGATGCCACTATGATATTAAGTGCAACCCCTCCTGCTTTCAAGTTCGCAATCTGGATCCCCGGTAAATCTTGTGATGGTAGCATCTCTTGCCTTCATAATCATAGATCCATCCAACTGAACACACTGAACTATGGACTGCAAAAGGTTTCAACATCAAGCAAATTATTATGAAAACTATAACTTTTGGAATAACCAATATAAAGAGATATTGAATGTCAGCCTGAACTTTAGTAGACTTAAGTTTGCCATATATTTGAGCCGAAAGTCGAATTAAGAATTAAGAACAACTGCCTAGCTCTATCCATCATTTGCTATCTATAATGAAGTAAAAAGAATCACAGGAACTCTTATTTAGCCATTTAACTGGTAAAAAAATCCAATACATTTAACACACAGACCAAGTAAAACAACTGGTATCCGATAATCTGGGTCAGGAATGACAGTTGGGGCTACAGTTGCTTTCCTTTCCTTCCTTCCAAACTGCAAAAAAATTAAAAATCCACATAATTCAACACAAAACGGCATCCTCAAAAGTTCTCTGAGTCGACTATCCTGTGTACTAGCAGCTAATGCAAAACTTGTAATTTAAGTAACATAACTATTTCCTTTATCCTCTTTAGACAAAGAAATTACACAATAATTTTATATGCAATATTAGCAACTACCGTTCCGGATTTAAATCAATTGAACTACCCTTTCTGATTAATTGCTAGAAGTTAACCCGTTGTCCTAGCAATCATTAAAATATCTATATCTACATAAAAAGCGCGCGAGCACGAAAACAAATACAAGCAAATCAGCCCATTTATATAAATTATCCGAAAAGATACCGCCGCAAGGTCCACAACACAATCTGACATCACTATAATATCAACTAAATTATACACACAAAAACAAACCACAACAGTCCCTATATCCATCTAAATCAACTCACAAAATGAACAAAAACACGATAACATAGTAAAGAAGATATATATATATATATACATTTACCGATACCATATCTGATTAACTACTGCTATAATTAAACTACCAATCTAGCAATCATTTCAGCATTTACATGTACATAAGAACACACAACATATATCCAATTACAAAGCTCCAACGTTATTTCTACCACATCATAATTATCAACTACAAGTTTGCACCGAATATATTGTGTTGTACGTAATTAAGTTATAAACAATAAATATAAACAAGATAAATATGTAATACATCGATCTAGACACTCTGTTTCTATCAGTAGTAAATTGTAGTTCCATGGATGCATGTCGACCACATGTGTAAGTATCCACGACTCTGATACAAATAGGTTATTCAATTCAGGTTTATGCAATAATGTTCGACCTAAAAGTGAGAACTATTAAGTGATCTTGTATGCATGGAAAAAGTTGAAACATACGTTGTAACATTTATCATGTAAGAATAACAATATTATCCATGTACAACCCTGCAGAATTGTTGCTACTTGCAGTTGCAAGTTGCAAACTATCAAAGCAGATATGCATGCTGATTAATATTAACCCACATATATATAATACTGTTATGTAAATACTGACCTGTATAAACTGTTGAATTTGTTGGACTAAGAATTGGGAGTAGCCAGGAATTGAATAGCTATATCTTCGTATACCAGAGGCACCATAATAATTGACAACAAAATCGTTTGTACCTGCGCTGATTACATAAACAGTCTTCTCTATCAGAGCTTCAGTTCTTTCTGTCCCAATCACTGCTTCAACCTTTGTTTTATACTCTTTGAAATTCTCCATTTGTTTTGGCATCGAAATTGTACCCTGCAAATTTATTTCAGAATCCGAATTAAGCCGTGTTCTAAAAATAACACTCGTATGCATAATGCATGAACAATTTTTGGATATGTCAGAAGAGACGAATGTCTAATTTGGCCGTGAGAGGGTCGAATCCAGAGCTAGCAGAGGCGAAGCTAACACCAGTCATAAGCTCATCCATGCTAAGCCTAGAATCCAAATATGGTGGCAAATTTTCCTTCACACCAGCATAAGATGCTAAGCAAACAAGTTCACCAAATTAAAAAAAAATACTGATACAATATATAGCAGTAGATATGTAATAAAGCGAAATTTTTTGTGCTAAGTAGGTACTGGCTAGCTAGATTAATTACCGGCAAAATCAGTGACAAGGCGACCATTGCTAAATCTTCCGGTAGGAATCTGATTCACAAAATCAGTGATAGGATGTTATATACAAATGAAGCTGATTTATCCAATTTTATCGAAATCAATACCACTAAAATCCGATGACAATCGCTCTACTTTCAACTAAATTATACATACACTATAAATTCTAGAAACAAAATAATTAATCGAGGATAAATTAGAAAATTGCAAATAAATACAATCATAATCTCATTCACTTGAACAACAAAATCCTCAGTATTATCCCATTCCATAATTACTTAACAATTTCATAATGAAATCGCAACATAAATTTACACTAGTAAAGCACTTAACTATTGTATTAAAAATTATACATACTAAAACTATAATCACATGAATAACAAAAAAAGAGAAATAAAAGAGGGAGATAACTCACAGGTCATAAAACATGGATCCACTTAATAGAGGAATAAACAGATTAGTTATAAGATTATCCAACAAACTTAACAACACGACTAAATGATTCCACCCTGAAGCTAATTCGCCCCATAATTAGTCCTGGAATAAAGAGAGAAAATCAAATTAGTACAAGAACAAATAGAGTTTAACAAAAAAAGAACAAAAAATCAAAAACCCCCAATTCAAACATAAATCCCTAGCTTTGTTTGAGGCTCAAATTAGTTCAAGTAGTCTCCATTGCCATGGATCTGTAAAAACGTAGCTTTTAACTAAATTAAATCGACTTTAATTAAAAGATATGTGAGAGAGAGTGAGAACGGGAGAGAGTTAAGAGAGAGGTGACCGGAGAAGAATAAGAGAAGGTAGGTAGGTTTTGAGAGAGAGTGTTTTGATTTGATGAAATTTTAACCCGCCCTGTCAAAAGAAGATAGCCCGCTTGTCAAGTTTAGCCGGCCTGAACCAATATCCAAAAATTGAAATTTTACCTTATTTTTATATTTTTAATAATATTTTAATTATAAATAGTATTCAACTTTTGTATTAATAAAAAATCATTTTTTTAGTACAGTTTATAAATTTAAACAATAAATTTCATTTTATCAAAATTAACTAATTTTAAAATCAAATATAATGATTATTTATTATACTTTTGTTTTAAAAATTTCTTATAATAGATTTTAAATTTGCAATTACTTTAAAATTAAAAATAAATATATAAAATTTAATTATTTGATCGAAGTTATATTTTTATATTATTGCTTAATTATATTATAAAAATTGATTAATTTTGAAGTCAAGCAATTATATATATTAAATTATTTGTAAAATGATAATATTTTGTCCATTAATACCCTATTGTAACACAAGTTTTTGATGTTACAGTATGTAACACTTTGAAACTATGGTAACATATTCCAACGCATATGCTAACATGAGAAGTCCTATGTTGCATTAGGCTACTGTGAGCATATCTAATGTAACATAACTTTGTAACATTCTTGATCAAACCATTGCAATAGGTCATTTATGGTGTAGTGCTTCATCACTTCTTCTCTTCTTTGTGCAAAGTTAGTAGTTTTATCTCTAAACCCCGATGTGCTTATATAGCTTATCTGGGCTTATGATCTAAACTCTGGAAACAGGATGCTAAAGCCCTTCCCTGCAATTATTTACTTTCTTTTACAACCAAGAAAGGCCCTTATCAAAAGCAAACCCCCTTTATTAGGAAAGGAATTCATCATTTCAATCCTTCTTGCTCTTTCGCTTCTTATCGGACGGTACTATTGCTCTTCCCGGCTTGTTGACCATGACCTGCGTTACAAATTAAGATGCAATTTGTGTTAGATCATTAGTAACCTACAATTTTTCCACTCTTCCACCATACACACTATCTTTCTTTACATCTTAATTATCTTCCTAGAAGTACACAATAACTTAACATGAACATATCCACTTAACACATTATGTGGGACCTAAATGTGTGACGAATTTTTATAAGCCTATACCATAGAATCTTTGTTTAAACTTGCTTTCCTTAATTCTGGAAGTTCTGTGTGCCATAAGTGGTGTAGTACTTCTTCTTTTGCAATATATGGCACATTGTGAAGTCCACCATAACCCTAAAATTCTTAATTCTTATTAGGCTGCGAATTCCACATTTTCCCCTTTATTATTAACTGTACTGCGAATAGGCCTTCCTATGTATTGTGTTCTGATCAAATCACCCTAAATATGCATCAAAATCCATTTAATTTTTAAGAATGATTCAACTGTCATAATTTTAGAAGAGCCATCCTATCCACTTCATTCAAATCAAATATCAAATTCGTATGAATTTTTAGTATGTGGAAAAATTAAGAAGGCACCAACGATTAAAGATCACTTAGATAAACCCAACTTATTAAAATGCTTCAACATTCGAGACTAACACCCACTATCAAAATCATATACATTAATTATTTAAACTAAATTTAAGGGTGTGTGATTGTTGACGATATTAATAATTTTTTGAATACTATATGAGTGTATTTCTAACTAGTGTAAAAATTTGTGAAAACGGAAAGTTTTGAAAGTTTTGGTTAGTCGTGCAAATTATGTGTTGTCTGTTGTACTTCTGAAGTCTTATCACCAAACTCTATAGATAAGATTTGAATGCAAAATTCTTTAGCTTCTAGTGGATGGATGTAGCAGATTCTTCAACACATGCTTCATTACATATTGAGCTCAATATATTAATGATTTAGCTCGCCACTTTACAATACCAAAACTTTCACTTGGGTTATGAGCCCAAAACAGTTTTCAGTCAAACACCTTAACAATAAAAATATTTTAAATATGTTACTCCCGTTAGTCCCCTTAAAATGGATAACAAAAAAGTGACTTGCAACTGATGAGACATCAAATTTAATAACGAATTTATCACTGATCAACTCTGTATCATTTCTGGTAAGGTTACCGACTAATTTCTTAAAAAAAAAAATTTCTTTTTCTTTTGAAAAAAAGAAACTCAAATAACTTTTTCGAAAATTTAAATTGATTGAATAACATATATTTAATAATAGGTTATTTCAACATCGATAATTGTAAACGAATAAATTTTTTAAATGTTTATTTTTTATGAATAATTACACTTTTACTTAAAAAATAGATATTTTTTATTTTTACTAATAATTTTTTTAATTTTTTTGAAAAGTGTGTACGGCAATTCAAGAAATATACAAAAATCCAAAGGATAGTTCACGATACTATAGGTTGTTGAAGGCCCCGCACACCAACTTAGGGGTTCGAGGGTTAACAAAGACATATCATTACGAGAATCAATGACACTTGAAATGTGTGTACACCAATTCCCGAAATATACAAAAAGCCAAGGTCCCAACTTGACAATAAAGAGGGCAATGGATTTCAAAATGATATTACTATACTCATACTTTTAAAATCTTAGAAAAATATATAGTCTATATCGGTTCTCCCATACTATCATACATACACTCGTATATGGTTTGTGAGTATTATAGTGCTCAATATTATTTACTTTTCAAACATTAATCGGTTTTCAACCATCGAGGAAATTTGAAAGCTCGAAGAATTATTAGTTCTCCACTCCAGCAAGCTACACCAAAGAACGGGGTCTAGTTGTCATACCACATTTTGGCATGGCTTAATATCTCCAAATTTTTAACATTAAGTAATTATTAACTCTGATTAAAAATTTTGTGAATACAATATGAGTGTATTTGAAGAAATAATGTCTTTATCTGGCATTATGATGAAGGTAAAAAATAGGTTTAGCTTATATAGTATGATAATTATAAGATGATTTATTATAATATTTTGATTAAAACACCTTAAATCCGCATCAAAATCCATTTAATTCTTCAAAAGGGATCAAGTGTCAGATTTTTTGAAAATCGATTATATTTACTTCAATCTAATCAAAATATTTATTTTTAGTATGAGAAAAAAATTAAAAAGGCACCAACCATTGAAGATCACTTAGACAAAACTTATAAAATGCTTCAATATTCGAAACTAACACCTAGTGCTACAGTCATATACATTAACTTTTAAAACTATTAAAACTCTTAAGAGTATATGATTATTGACCAATGTTAATAAATTTGTGAATCGTATACAATATCAGTATATTTGTAGAATTAATGTCTTTATCTCGCATGATGACAAATATGAAAAAAGGTTTCGAATATATAATACGAGTGCACTCATAATTAATTTCTTTTCTATATTAGACTTTTATGTGCACAAGAAACTACTCCCCATAAATTATGAATTTATGATGTACCTGAAGATGGCGGCTTTCCACACAAGAAATGTACTTAGTTTAGTCATTTTATTGTTGAGAATGATTTTAATTTATTAAAGTAATATAGATAATCTCCCTTTGTTCACTTAACAGTATATAGATTAACTCTTGCCCTTGTAACTATTAGCTTTATCTCACATTAATTTAGTTTCGAATGAATGTGTGCAAAATCATCTATAGTGTGTATTCAACTAAGGTTTCTTTATTTTAATCTATAAAATGAAATTTATTATAACTTACTTTTTACATGATTTTTTTTTAATATAGTGTTGTGTTCAAGTATTATTGACATATCAGTTTTGACTAGCAGGTCCTTTTTTAATCGTGTTTAGAAGGCTTTTTCTTATGTACCAAAACTTCATGAATTTTGCATAAGTTAGTTTTGGGGAAATTAACATATGGTAGACATAATTAGGAAGACATGATTTTACTTGCGGAGGTTGGATGTAAGTTAAAATTCGAGTGAGATATTCTTAATTTTTCCAAATTTTTAAGGTACGTAAAATTCAATTTCATCGATGCTCTGATCTTTTACCTTTCTCAGGCTTTAGATGTCAACAATAATTGACCAATCTGAAATTTTAGACATGGCTTTCTAAGAAAAAAATATGATAGATGAAACAATTTATGAAGAATATTTTTATGTTCTTTCACTTGAGTGGTTAGTCCAAAAATTTGTGAAAAAAGTCGAGAGTGTAGACACCGCCATTTTTTTTTTCCGTAATTTATTTGCAATATATTAGGTAAAAAGTGAATATCTATGGTATACTTCATAAAAGCACTATAAGAAAAATTAAAACCAATACAAATATTCTTCGAAAATTTGGTAACATATCATCTGCAGACAACAGAGAGGGCAAGTAGAGTTGATAATTTCTTCAAAAGTAGGAGGCCGGCCATGGAAATAGAAATGTGTTCTTATCCTTTCCTTACCCAATCGACACTATAAAGGGAGTGGGGTGAATGGTCGAACTGCATTCCAGCTTCCTCGGTTGTGCTGCTTGGTGTACTTAGGAAGCGTTATGACCATACTTTGTAAATTAGATTTGAACTAGAAATTCTTTAGTCTATGGTAGATGGATGTAGCAGATTCTTCAACACAAGCTCCATTAGATATTGAGCTGAATACATGAAATGCTAGAAATGAAAGGAAATGGTTGTGTGAAAGTTGTCGAAGGATCTATAGGTTATTTTCAGGATCTTTCCTTTGTAGAAGATGCTTACAGGCATCATAACACAGTGCATGATTTATACCTCTGGTTTTGCAGTCTTTAAGGAAGGCGGAGAATTTGTGTTGGGAAATTGGGTTTAAACTACTTTCATGAATATGGATAATTGACCAATCTATATGTTGTAGGATTATAGATATATGTTTTGGAGTTTGATAGAATACCCATATGTGAAAGAAGTTTGCAAAATCTATGAAGTTATCATTCAAGAGTAAGGAGAAGATGACGATGACCAAATCTATGTCTAAGTTCATGATCTGGTACTCAGGTGGTGCCATTTTTCTCATCTTGTACTGATTGTGCATAAAACTGTGTATATGTTATTTGTTTTGAGAAGTGTAAATGGTTATTATAGAAAGGGGTATAAATATATTGACTGGCCTAAAATATTCTAAAAGGGATGCTTAGTCGGTGTATTTGAGGGGATTTTAAATGATCTTTTTGGATGTTAAAGATATTCATATTTACTAAAATTAGATTTTAAGATATTTAGAAAATCTTATCGTATTCAATTAGATGAGAAAAGTTCTATGAAGACCATTTTTTAATAGGAGACCTTGGAGACAACATATGTTCTGCAATCAAAACACTATAAAATTTATTATTTTGTCAAGTATGTTCTACGAATATCATTAATTCATTAAAAATATTGAAGATCATTTAAGTTTAATAAGTAAAATGTGTATGTTCTGCAAGCTGAACAAATGTTCTCCAAACTTAACATGTTTTGCATAATAAAGTATTTTTGTAATATTTTATATTTTACATGCAGTACATATATGATATTCAAGATTTTGAATAAAATAAAGATCTTTGTAGAGCATGATTTATAAAATAATATGTTTTGCAATGTTTTTATGCAACATTTAACTTGCAGAACACAAGCGGTCTCCAAGGTCTCCAAAAAAAGTGGTCTACATACAACTTAACCCTAGATTAAATTTGTTAATTGTTTTTGAAAATATTGGGTATTCCACTAGGATTCCAAAATATTAAAAATTCCAGTATATTAGATTTGAATTGTAAATTTAAATGTAATATCAATGTATTGGAGGATTTTTAAACTAAAAAATATGGATTTTAATATATTTGCTAGAAATTTTTATAATTTATGTAATTTCTAAATCTCTCAATTTCAAAGTATTTGTAAAAGTATACACATACATGACACGTTTTATAAAAGTAACAATCTTTTGAAGTTGGTATTATTAGATCAATAACTCTAGCAACATAATCTCTATTTTTCTAGTTTTGGACCCTTTTCAACAAGTAAATGTTATTAATCTATTTTTCTAAAAAATAATATCTTTTTTTGCTAATTTTTTCAAAAAAATCAAATGATATAACAGAGAATTGTAAATTAATTTTATAAAAACTTTAGACTACTTTGTATGGGGTTGTAGATATGCAAATGCGTGATTCTATGTTTACCATATGTACCATTCTTGACTATTTTTTTTTGACAAGGCCATTCTAGACAATTTAAATTTTGTAGAATGATTGACTTTAACGATAAGTCTAGGGGTTGCCTTCATCACTTCTTCTCTTCTTTGTGCAAAGTTAGTAGTTTTATCTCTAAACCCCGATGTGCTTATATAGCTTATCTGGGCTTATGATCTAAACTCTGGAAACAGGATGCTAAAGCCCTTCCCTGCAATTATTTACTTTCTTTTACAACCAAGAAAGGCCCTTATCAAAAGCAAACCCCCTTTATTAGGAAAGGAATTCATCATTTCAATCCTTCTTGCTCTTTCGCTTCTTATCGGACCGTACTATTGCTCTTCCCGGCTTGTTGACCATGACTTGCGTTACAAATTAAGATGCAATTTGTGTTAGATCATTAGTAACCTACAATTTTTCCACTCTTCCACCATACACACCATCTTTCCTTACATCTTAATTATCTTCCTAGAAGTACACAATAACTTAACATGAACATATCCACTTAACACATTATGTGGGACCTAAATGTGTGACGAATTTTTATAAGCCTATACCATAGAACCTTTGTTTAAACTTGCTTTCCTTAATTCTGGAAGTTCTGTGTGCCATAAGTGGTGTAGTACTTCTTCTTTTGCAATATATCGCACACTGTGAAGTCCACCATAACCCTAAAAGTCTTAATTCTTATTAGGCTGCGAATTCCATATTTTCCCCTTTATTATTAACTGTACTGTGAATAGGCCTTCCTACGTATTGTGTTCTGATCAAATCACCCTAAATATGCATCAAAATCCATTTAATTTTTAAGAATGATTCAACTGTCATAATTTTAGAAGAGCCATCCTATCCACTTCATTCAAATCAAATATCAAATTCGTATGAATTTTTAGTATGTGGAAAAATTAAGAAGGCACCAACGATTAAAGATCACTTAGATAAACCCAACTTATTAAAATGCTTCAACATTCGAGACTAACACCCACTATCAAAATCATATACATTAATTATTTAAACTAAATTTAAGGGTGTGTGATTGTTGACGATACTAATACTTTTTTGAATACTATATGAGTGTATTTCTAACTAGTGTAAAAATTTGTGAAAACTGAAAGTTTTGAAAGTTTTGGTTAGTCGTGCAAATTATGTGTTGTCTGTTGTACTTCTGAAGTCTTATCACCAAACTCTATACATAAGATTTGAATGCAAATTTCTTTAGCTTCTAGTGGATGGATGTAGCAGATTCTTCAACACATGCTTCATTACATATTGAGCTCAATATATTAATGATTTAGCTCGCCACTGTACAATACCAAAACTTTTACTTGGGTTACGAGCCCAAAAAGTTTTCAGTCAAACACCTTAACAATAAAAATATTTTAAATATGTTACTCCCGTTAGTCCCCTTAAAATGGATACCAAAAAAGTGACTTGCAACTGATCAGGCATCAAGTTTAATAACGAATTTATCACTGATCAACTCTGTATCATTTCCGGTAAGGTTACCGACTAATTTCTTAAAAAAAAAATTCTGTTTCTTTTGAAAAAAAGAAACTCAAATAACTTTTTCGAAAATTTAAATTGATTGAATAACATATATTTAATAATAGGTTTTTTTAACATCGATAATTGTAAACGAATAAATTTTTTAAATGTTTATTTTTTATGAATAATTACACTTTTACTTAAAAAATAGATATTTTTTATTTTTACTAATAATTTTTTTAATTTTTTTGAAAAGTGTGTACGCCAATTCAAGAAATATACAAAAATCCAAAGGATAGTTCACGATACTATAGGTTGTTGAAGGCCCCGCACACCAACTTAGGGGCTCGAGGATTAACAAAGACATATCATTACGAGAATCAATGACACTTGAAATGTGTGTACACCAATTCACGAAATATACAAAAAGCCAAGGTCCCAACTTCACAATAAAGAGGGCAATGGATTTTAAAATGATATTACTATACTCATACTTTTAAAATCTTAGAAAAATATATACTCTATATCGGTTCTCCTATACTATCATACTTGCACTCGTATATGGATTGTGAGTATTATAGTGCTCAATATTATTTACTTTTCAAACATTAATCGGTTTTCAACCATCGAGGAAATTTGAAAGCTCGAAGAATTATTAGTTCTCCACTCCAACAAGCTACACCAAAGAACCGGGTCTAGTTGTCATACCACATTTTGGCATGGCTTAATATCTCCAAATTTTTAACATTAAGTAATTATTAACTCTGATTAAAAATTTTGTGAATACTTGTGAATACAATATGAGTGTATTTGAAGAAATAATGTCTTTATCTAGCATTATGATGAAGGTAAAAAATAGGTTTAGCTTATATAGTATGATAATTATAAGATGATTTATTATAATATTTTGATTAAAATACCTTAAATCCGCATCAAAATCCATTTAATTCTTCAAAAGGGATCAAGTGTCAGATTTTTTGAAAATCGATCATATCCACTTCAATCTAATCAAAATATTTATTTTTAGTATGAGAAAAAAATTAAAAAGGCACCAACCATTGAAGATCACTTAGACAAAACTTACAAAATGCTTCAATATTCGAAACTAACACCTAGTGCTAAAGTCATATACATTAACTATTAAAACTATTAAAACTCTTAAGAGTATATGATTATTGACCAATGTTAATAAATTTGTGAATCATATACAATATCAGTATATTTGTAGAATTAATGTCTTTATCTCGCACGATGACAAATATGAAAAAAGGTTTCGAATATATAATACCAGTGCACTCATATTTAATTTCTTTTCTATATTAGACTTTTATGTGCACAAGAAACTACTCCCCATAAATTATGAATTTATGATGTACCTGAAGAAGGCGGCTTTCTAGACAAGAAATGTACTTAGTTTAGTCATTTTATTGTTGAGAATGATTTTAATTTATTAAAGTAATATAGATAATCTCCCTTTGTTCACTTAACAGTGTATAAATTTACCCCTTGTCGTTGTAACTATTAGCTTTATCTCACATTAATTTAGTTTCTAATGAATGTGTGTAAGATCATCTGCAGTGTATTCAACTAAGGTTTCTTTATTTTAAGCTATAAAATGAAATTTATTATAACTTACTTTTTACATGATTTTTTTTAATATAGTGTTGTGTTCAAGTATTATTGAAGTATCAGTTTTGACTAGCAGGTCCTTTTTTAATCGTGTTTAGAAGGCTTTTTCTTATGTACCAAAACTTCATGAATTTTGCATAAGTCAGTTTTGGGGAAATTAACATATGGAAGATATAATTAGGAAGACATGATTTTACTTGCGGAGGTTGGATGCAAGTTGAAATTCGAGTGAGATATTCTTAAATCTTCCAAATTTTTAAGGTACGTAAAATTTAATCTGATCGATGCTTTGATCTTTTACCTTTCTCACACTTTAGTTGACAACAACAATTGACCAATATGAAATTTTAAACATGGCTTTCTAAGAAAAAAATATGATAGATGAAACAATTTATGAAGAATATTTTTATGTTCTTTCACTTGAGTGGTTAGTCCAAAAATTTGTGAAAAAAGTCGAGAGTGTAGACCCTGCCATATTTTTTTTCGGTAATTTATTTGCAATATATTAGGTAAAAAGTGAATATATGGTATACTTCATAAAAGCACTATAAGAAAAATTAAAACCAAAACAGATATTCTTCGAAAATTTCATAACATAGGGATGCTTAGTAGGTGTATTTCACGGGATTTTAAATGATCTTTTTGGATGTTAAAGATGTTCATATTTACTTAAATTAGATTTTAAGAAATTTAGAAAATCTTGTCGTATTCAATTAGATGAGAAAAGTTCTATGGAGACCACTTTTTAATCGGAGACCACATATGTTCTGCAATCAAAACACTATAAAATTTATTATTTTGTGAAGTATGTTCAACGAGTATCACTAATTCATTAAAATTATTGAAGATCATTTAAGTTTAATAAGTAAATGTGTATGTTCTACAAGCTCAACAAATATTCCACAAACTTAACATGTTTTGCAGAATAAAGTATTTTTGTAATATTTTATATTTTACATGGAGTACATATATGATATTCAAGATTTTGAATAAAATAAAGATCTTTGTAGAGCATGATTTACAAAATAATATGTTTTGCAATATTTTTATGCAACATTTAACTTGCAGAACACAAGTGGTCTCCAAGGTCTCCAAAAAAAGTGGTTTACATAGAACTTAACCCTAGATTAGATTTGTTAATTGTTTTTGAAAATATTGGGTATTCCACTAGGATTCCAAAATATTAAAAATTCCAGTATATTAGATTTGAATTGTAAATTTAAATGTAATATCAATGTATTGGAGGATTTTTAAACTAAAAAAAATGGATTTTAATATATTTGCTACAACTTTTTATAATTTATGTAATTTCTAAATCTCTCAATTTCAAAGTATTTGCAAAAGTATACACATACAAGACACGTTTTATAAAAGTAACAATCTTTTGAAGTTGGTATTATTAGCTCAATAACTCTAGCAACATAATCTCTATTTTTCTAGTTCTGGACCATTTTCAACAAGTAAATGTTATTAATCTAATTTTCTAAAAAATAATATATTTTTTTGCTAATTATTTCAAAAAAATCAAATGATATAACAGAGAATTGTAAATTAATTTTATAAAAACGTTAGACTACTTTGTATGGGGTTGTAGATATGCAAATGGGTGATTCTATGTTTACCATATGTACCATTCTTGACTATTTTTTTTTAGACAAGGCCATTCTAGACAATTTAAATTTTGTAGAATGATTGACTTTAACGATAAGTCTAGGGGTTGCCTTCATCACTTCTTCTCTTCTTTGTGCAAAGTTAGTAGTTTTATCTCTAAACCCAGATGTGCTTATATAGCTTATCTGGGCTTATGATCTAAACTCTGGAAATAGGATGCTAAAGCCCTTCCCTGCAATTATTTACTTTCTTTTACAACCAAGAAAGGCCCTTATCAAAAGCAAACCCCCTTTATTAGGAAAGGAATTCATCATTTCAATCCTTCTAGCTCTTTCGCTTCTTATCCGAGGGTACTATTGCTCTTCCCGGCTTGTTGACCATGACCTGCGTTACAAATTAAGATGCAATTTGTGTTAGATCATTAGTAACCTACAATTTTTCCACTCTTCCACCATACACACCATCTTTCTTTACATCTTAATTATCTTCCTAGAAGTACACAATAACTTAACATGAACATATCCACTTAACACATTATGTGGGACCTAAATGTGTGACGAATTTTTATAAGCCTATACCATAGAATCTTTGTTTAAACTTGCTTTCCTTAATTCTGGAAGTTCTGCTACTAGCACCTACCGTCATGAAATTTATAATAAAAAACCACAACCAGCAACCCTGCCATAAAATATGCAAATGTAAAGATAAATGGTATTAACAAATTGGTCAAACAAGTATGTAATATGAAATTTAAAATAGAAAAATACTTATGCTTGAAGTTGCATAATCTGGTCGTGCCTCCGCAAAACCAAATAAACTAGATATCAAAAGTGTGCATACAACAGAATGAGTGGGGGCCATAAACTGGAATAAGAAAACAAATAAAATTAAAATATAAGTAAACAGATACAAAAAATTACTAAAAAAATACAAACAAAGATAAAAAGAAAAGATAAACATGTTACCCCTAAATAACTAATATCAATGGAAGGAATGATGAGTTCGAACTTGGGAGCTTTAGATATGTGGATTCGTCTTTGTCATCGGATAAACACCACAAATAGTAATGCAAGAAACTGTATCATAAAAGAAGATAAATACATATAAAAGAAACTGATATGAAAATGAAATTAAGTGTTGACATTATATAAGGACAAAAATCTATTATAAGTATATAAATATGTATAACCTAGATACCAAAATTGTAACACAAAATACAATATTAGAGGAGGAAAAGGAAATTAAAAAAAATTATAGTTGCAATGGCACAACCTAAGAGAAAACACAAACGACCTGTAGTTTGTTTGAACTAGAATACACTCTAGCAAAGTTGATTTTAGTCAGAAGCCTAACTAACACGAATTTGTTATCATCTAAAAACTGATTTTTGCCCACTTTAAAAGCATTTTCTGCAAAACAGAGAGAAAGCATCAACCTCTTAATGAATGTAAAATATAAATGGACCTATATACATAGTTTGAAAAGCCGATAGCAAAATCAAAACCAATAACTAATGTTCCACCTACCGAGACTTGTAAATTTCTCCTGCTCGCTTTTCACCAGGCCAAGAAAATGATATGGTGCCTTAATAATTGGGAATAAAATTCTGGCAACCTTGTTGCTGTTTGTTTGAGCAAATTGAATTTCATTGTCTGAAGTTGCGACCTTCACAAATGCTTCACACTCGGGACCCTGAAAACAAAATCATGTAAGATAGTTAACTACTCTACTCTTAAGTATAAACCCATACTTACTCTTAAAATTTGACATTATTAATTACCATAATTTGGATAGAAATCAAAATAAAAAATATGTAAAACCCTAAATTTGTAAACTCATAAATCTTGTATTTACAAAACCACTAAAATCAAGTAAACACAAAACCCCTAAAGTCAAGTATATACAAACGCCCAAGTTAATTTACAGACAAAACCCTATATACACATAATAGTACATACGAATAGGCACCAAAATATTTGATGCGATGATGAACAGGGATGAATACCTCAGATACCCGAAATAGTGCTAAGAAAGTGAGTATTAGAACAACTTCCATTTTATATAGAACAACTTTGAGATTGTATTCAACGGCGAAAGAGGTGAAAAGTAAGAAAAAGAGAGCTGATAAACCTATGTATATATGTTACTGCTTTTGTTCGACTGATATCAGTTGATAACCCGGCCCATAATCTAAATTACCCAGCCCATTATAATATATCACTGAAGTTGGTGGAAATAACCCGCATGTCCTCTGTTCTAATTCCACTGAATTCGGTCGAAGATATTTACAAATTTACAAAAACTAACAGAAGCTACTGACTAACCTCTTTGTTCAGCATAAAATTAAATTCAACATTCTCAATTACAGAAATTCAACATTCTCAATACTGGGAAAATAAGAAATTCTTAATCACAATTACACAAATATTTTTATATGACTTATATATTAATTTCAAAAAAAATATCAATAATGTGAACTAGTGATTTAAAATTACAAAAGAATAATCTACGCCAAATCATCATGATCACTATCACTCTCCTCATGAATACTCCTCTCTTCATCGTCGTCTTTCTCTTTGTTTTTGTCCTCATTGTACTCATGATAAGAGAAATCATTTTCGAACATACTGAAGTCAATAAAAAAATTTGAGGGCTCTCGAATAATTACTTTCGACATGTGATGATGAAGCGCTTGATGCATCATTTTGTAAAGTATCATCGAAAGATGTTACTCTTACCTTAGACGCCACATTCTCGTTAACTTGTCGACTCTTAGTTGTTAAGACACCGATCACCTTCCTCATTTCTTCGAATTTAACTTTTCCCAATGCCTTAGTTAGAATATCTGCTCTTTGCTTGTGCGTAGGTACGTACTTGACCACCAGCTTTCCTCGTTCTATGCACTCGCGAATGAAATGAAAGCGGACATCAATATGCTTACTTCTTCCATGTTGAACTGGATTTTTCATCAGCTCCATTGCAGATCTATTGTCCACATGAAGTATGACTGGTCCAACTCGTTGCCCAGAAATTTCTTCCAACAGTCCCTGGAGCCAGATGCTTTGACAGGCTGCGGTTGTAGCCGCCATGTATTCTGTCTCGCAGGATGACAATGCCATTACTCTCTGTTTTTGTGAAGCCCATGAGATCAAGCTTTTATTTAGATAAAAACACATCCCACATGTACTCCTCCTGTCTACAACATCACCAGCTAGGTCGCTATCTGAGAAGCCAATCAAAAACTTCTCATTTCTCTCGTTCTTGTACACTAACCCATGATCGATTGTGCCCCTCACATATCTCAGTATATGTTTTATTGCCTGTTGATGCTTGACAGTGGGCTTTTCCATAAAACGACTTGCTACACCTACTGCATACGATATATCTGGCCTAGTATGCGTCAAATATCGCAGACTCCCAACGATGCCTCTATATTCAGTTGCATCTACTAGCCTACCACCATCGTCCCTGTCCAACTGCAATTTTATATTCCATAGGATATTTACATGGGTTACAGTTCAACATACCTGTCTTTTCCAGCAGCCTTTTGGCGTATGCAGATTGCTTCAACGTGGTGGACAAATCTGTCTGACTAACTTCTATACCCAAGTAAAACGACATCAAACCCAGATTACTCATCTCAAACTGTTCACTCATCTGTAACTTAAACTCCTCAATTTCACGCTTGTGTGTGCCTGTCACTAACAGATCATCAACGTAAACTCCAACTATCACTACATTTCCTCTGTCGAATCTTGTGTATACAGCCTGTTCATGCAAGCATCTCTTGAAACCTAGCTCTCTCAAACACTTATCCAATCTAGCATTCCAGGCCCTAGGCGCTTGACGTAGTCCGTATAGTGCCTTAACTAGTTTGTACACCTTTTGTTCTAGTCCCTCCTTCACAAATCCCTCGGGCTGAGTTACGTATACCTCTTCTTGAAGTTCACCATTTAAAAACGCAGATTGTACATCGAGATGGTGAACCTCCCAACCTTCCTTTGCCGACAGAGCTAGCAACAATCGAATCGTGTCAAGACGAGCTACAGGTGCGAACACCTCATTATAATCAATACCCTTTTGTTGCACATAGCCCTTTGCGACTAAGCGCGCCTTGTGCTTCACTATGTTCCCTTCTGGATCCTTTTTCAATTTAAATACCCACTTCAGTCCAATGGATCTGTGTCCGGGTGGCAGGTCTGTAAGAATCCATGTGTTGTTTCTCTCAATTGCATCAAATTCCTGCTTCATCGCGTCCTGCCATTCTCCCTCCTCTGCTGCTTCTTTAAAGGATGTTGGCCCTTCTACCTTTAGTAAAATCAGTTCATCAATCATATCAAAAACCTCCGTCTCGTTGTAAATTTCATTTAGAGATCTGTAGCGTCTGGGTTCACTACTTCCTGCACTACTTTCTGCAGAGGGCATATCTGTTGTCTCTCCCGTCGAATTAACTGCAGCACCTGAAGATTGTAGAGCTGATGACTGTGACTGTGGCGACTGCAGGGGTGTTGGCTCCGGCTCTGTTTCAGTGCCATCTCCTGTATCCATGGGACAGCTCATCTCAACGTACTTACCGGGAAAACTCACCTCGTTCACTTGCTCTTGTTCCCACGACCAGAATTTGTCTTCTTGGAACACCACATCTCGACTTACGTGCACCTCCCCTGTTTTCGGATCATACAGCCTATTTCTTTTCGTACCTGGTTCCTTACCGAGATACACAACCAACTTACCACGATCGTCCAGTTTCTTTGTGTGTATCGAGGGGACCTTCATGACTGCTGTACACCCAAAAATTCTTACATGTGACAAATCTGGTTTTTCACCATACCATGCTTCATACGGAGTTCTGCCTTTCAATATACGAGTTGGTAGATGATTTAGTACATAAATCGAATGTCGCACTGCCTCTCCCCACATAAACGCTGGCAGTCCTGATTCCTTCAAAATGCTTCTAGTCATAGCCACGACAGTTCGGTTTCTACGCTCAACCACCCCATTTTGTTGAGGGGTGTAGGGGGCTGTGTAGTGCCTCTGGATACCAGCCTTTTCGCAAAATTCCGTGAACTCCTTCGAACAAAATTCCCCGCCTCGATCCGTCCTCAGTATTTTAATACTTCTTTCAGCTCCATTTTCGACCAAGGCCTTGAATTTCTTGAACATTTCGAATGCACTGCTCTTCTCCTTCAGTAAGTACACCCACATCTTCCTGCTATAATCGTCGACAAATAACAAAAAATAACGATTACCTCCGGGTGTTATTGGCATGATGGGTCCACAAATATCAGCATGTACTATCTCCAGTGTCTTTCTCGAGTTGAAAATTGCTTGGGACGGGAATGGCCTCCTGGACTGTTTCGACATCAAGCACCCTTCACACTTCTTCAATGGTTGTATCATTTCTGGAATTCCCAGTGCCATTTCTTCTTTTGATATAAGCTCTAATGCTCGAAAATTGACATGCCCAAGCCGAGCATGCCACAACCATGTATTCTCTTCCAACTTCGTGAGTAAACATGAGAGTTTGCTCTCCTCAAGGCTAATTTTATACAACCGATTTTCGGTTTTTTTCACTTTCATCAGAAGCTTTCCATTGCCTTCGTAGACCCACAAGTAATCTCCCTCAAGTATTACTCTATTTCCTGCCTCCGATAATTGGCCCAGACTTATAATGTTATTACACAGATTAGGAATAGAATATACCTCCTGTAAAATTCTTTCCTCGCCATTTTTACACTGGAATGCAACCGACCCCTTTCCTTAAATATTGACAGTAGATCCGTCCCCGAACTTCACTCTTCCGGTCACACTTTCATCAAGCTCTTTGAATTTTCCACGTTGTCCAGTCATATGATTACTTGCCCCTTTGTCGAGGTACCACACTTGCGAGTCTCTTTGTCCCTCGACGTTTGTACAGAGTTTTGGAATGACCGAGTCCTCCTTCAACAACATTGATTTTGCTTTTATTATTCCTACCTCGGCAATCAACAAGGCCGGCTCATCCTCAAGAATTTGTGAGAGGTTTGCCTCCTTTTGCACCTCTCTTTCTCTTCTTGGCTTACGACACTCTACGGCATAATGCCCATATGCCTGACACTTAAAACATCTCACTCTGCTTTTGTCCCTTACTCCGCGAACTCCATCTTTCGCACGGTACTCTTCACCACTTCGAGTCCCATTTCTATTGGTCCTCTTTAACCATTCCTCACGAGTCAGAAGTAATTGTCCCTCGTTGCTCTCTCGTTTCCTCCATTCTTCCTCAGTCAATAGAAGTTGTCCTTGATTTGTTTCTATCGTTCCTTTTAATCTCTCCTCGTGAGCCTTCAGTGACCCAATGACCTCCTCGACTGACATTTCTTCCACCTTACCGAACTGTTCGATCGCAGAAGCAATTGGGAGGAATTTAGAAGGCATTGCTCTGAGTAACTTCTTAACAACATAAACTTCTTCCACCGTTTCTCCCAGGGCTCTAATGTTGGTCACCAGACTGTTCAGTTTCAGGAAAAATTCATCCAGCTGTTTACCTTCTTTCATACACATAGTTTCGAACTCGCACCTAAGGGTCTGTGCCTTCGCCATTTTCACCTTATCAGCTCCCAACGACATTGTTCTGACTGCGTTCCAGGCCTCTTTGGATGTTTTCTTTTCTGCGATGGACAATAGAATGTCTTCAGGGACTCCTTGGTAAATAACGGCTAGAGCACGCTTGTCCATCTTATATTCGACTGCTGCCTTGGGGTCTTTAGGTTCAATGGCCTCCCACACGCCATGGGCTTGCATAAATACTCTCATTTTGAGAGCCCATATTGTATAGTTCGTCTTTGTTAGCATCGGGTAGCTCAGGCCGATCGAGTTCTCTTTGGCTTTGTTTGTTTCCATCTTGACGCTGTTCTGGACCTAGTAATCTCCTGTGCTGTGATACCAAGTATTAGTAACAACACAACACACGCACACACTCTTGTATGTATGTAAACTGGGAAAAAATAGAAGTTCTGTTATTCAAATAATGTAGTGTACAGACTTATATAAAACTAGTAAATGAAAGCTATAAAATAGGAACTAATTCTAAACAGATTCTCCACAACTCCACTGCTATTATTTAGCTCCTAAAATCATGCTAGTGCGGGTGACTAATTCCACACCAACTGACATATTATTTGAATATGTTTAGATTAAACAAAATCCAACAATGAATACCTCAGATACCCGAAATAGTGCTAAGAAAGTGAGTATTAGAACAACTTCCATTTTATATAGAACAACTTTGAGATTGTATTCAACGGCGAAAGAGGTGAAAAGTAAGAAAAAGAGAGCTGATTAACCTATGTATATATGTTACTGCTTTTGTTCGACTGATATCAGTTGATAACCCGGCCCATAATCTAAATTACCCAGCCCATTATAATATATCACTGAAGTTGGTGGAAATAACCGGCATGTCCTCTGTTCTAATTCCACTGAATTCGGTCGAAGATATTTACAAATTTACAAAAACTAACAGAAGCTACTGACTAACCTCTTTGTTCAGCATAAAATTAAATTCAACATTCTCAATTACAGAAATTCAACATTCTCAATACTGGGAAAATAAGAAATTCTTAATCACAATTACACAAATATTTTTATATGACTTATATATTAATTTCAAAAAAAATATCAATAATGTGAACTAGTGATTTAAAATTACAAAAGAATAATCTACGCCAAATCATCATGATCACTATCACTCTCCTCATGAATACTCCTCTCTTCATCGTCGTCTTTCTCTTTGTTTTTGTCCTCATTGTACTCATGATAAGAGAAATCATTTTCGAACATACTCAAGTCAATAAAAAAATTTGAGGGCTCTCGAATAATTACTTTCGATATGTGATGATGAAGCGCTTGATGCATCATTTTGTAAAGTATCATCGAAAGATGTTACTCTTACCTTAGACGCCACATTCTCGTTAACTTGTCGACTCTTAGTTGTTAAGACCGTGTACCATGAAGACTTTGGATTTGTAATGCTCGGTGCGTAATATACTTGATGGGCATGGCTAGCCAACACAAATACATCTTCGGCTCTTAACTTTGATTTTACATCCACCGTGGTCATCCTATTTCTATCGACTTTTACATGTGTTGTATGATCAAACCAATGACATTTGAATAAGACAACTTGATTGCCATTGTGATAGTAGAGCTTAAGTACTTCTTGTAGTCGTCCATAATAATTGTCAAAGCTTCCTTGGTATGAACTTCCTATAATTTTAAATGTATGAAATTTAGTAACAAATAACATAAGACTAATGCAATTTACAAGTTTAAGAATGATCTATTATACTTTTTACCAATAACAACCACACCGGAATTTGATGAGGTGAGCTCCTTTTCCTTTGCACAACCGAATTTATATCCATTACATTTGCATCCTTTAAAGGATTCAACATCATAC
This sequence comes from Apium graveolens, assembly GCF_009905375.1. Taxonomy (NCBI): domain Eukaryota; kingdom Viridiplantae; phylum Streptophyta; class Magnoliopsida; order Apiales; family Apiaceae; genus Apium; species Apium graveolens. The sequence goes on from NW_027418367.1 coordinate 49,555, forward strand.
ATAGGTCCTCTTATTAAATCTTTAAATTTAGCTTTGAGCTCTTGATCACCTTCCACCTAATAGTAAAGAAGATAAACACATAAGGGTGCGGTTATATTATATGAACAAATACATAAGCGTGCAACGTATAAATTTATTCACATACGCTTCTACGAAACCAATCAATGAAGTATATTTTTTGAAACTCTTCTTTTTTTGCATCATTGAAATCAGGAGGTTCTTTATCCACTAACCTTTGGAATCCCCTATTATAAAAATTAAAAAATATTAAAAAAACTAAAATTAGTTGACTAGATATATAGTAAATTTAGATTTACTTAAGTAAGGTTGAGAAATAATACCGCAAAAATTTTCCGACTTCTGGAGAATTAATTAGAATATAGTAGGTCACAAGTTTATGCTCATCATCGCTCAAAATTCTAAATCCGGTCCGAAGCATGGGGTATGTTGGGTATGTGTAAACTTCTAACAAGTTAGGATCAAATAAGCTTTTTGATGCCTCATTTTGACGTAACTGATTATGCACTGTCTTGGCTTTGGATTCGAAATATAATGAGCAAAAGTGAACACATTCTTCCTCAATATATCGTTCTGCCATTGAACCTTCTGCCCGAGCTTTATTTTTTACATTCAATTTCAAGTCGTGCAAAAATCTTTCAACAAAGTACATCCATCGAAAATTAGTTAGACCACCTAACTTACACTCTGTAGCCAAATGAACCGGCAAATGCTCCATCGAATAAAAAAAACCTGAAATATAAGTGATTTCAAGTTTGGAAAATATCCTCACTATATCAATTTCCATCTTCTCAAGATCCGTGTATTTCAAGTTGGATGAGCATAAATCTTGGAAACAGTTAGACATCTCAATATAAGAACATCAGCTACATTCCTCGGCAATAAGTCATGACAAACAATAGGCAACAATTTTTGCATGAAAACGTGGCAATCATATGATTTCATCCCATGCATGGTGCATTTTTCATAATTAACACACCTGGATATATTTGATACATACCCATCTGGAAGTTCCAATTCTTCAGTCCACTTGAACGATTTGAGGATTTGTTCTTTCTCAAGTACATAAGGAGCACTCGGCATTGTGTCACCATCTTGAATCCACAACTCACGATGTACACCTAATTCTTTACAATCTTTCCTTGCCTTCGAGTTATCTTTGGTCTTCTTCCTAACATTCAACAAAGTGAAGAAGATGTTTTCAAAGATATTTTTTTCCGTATGCATGACGTCGATATTATGACGAAGACTGAGTGTCTCCCAATACGGTAGCTTAAAAAATGGAGAGAAGTATGTCCAATTATGTGTTACATCATAATCCCTTGGTTTTCTTCTGATTGTCTTTCCAGGGGGAGGAAACCGAATCTCCTCACAAAGGGTCTTTCCAATTAATCCTGAATATCGAGAAGTGACTGATCGTGTCTCTCTACTTCCAAATTTTATGTTCCTTCTCAATGGGTCATCTGCTTCTAAGAAATATCGAGCAGTGCCATAAAAACTAGGTTTACCACCATGCTTAAGATGTTTGGCTTTGACACCTCCAATACATACTGGACATGACAACTTACCCTTAGTCGACCATCCACTAAGCATGCCAAGTGTAGGAAAGTCACTAATTGTCCACATCAATGCTGCCTTCATCATAAAATTTATTCCTGATGACCTATTATAAACATCAGGAAAGTCAACCTATATGTTTGCACCCCTCTCCGCCACAATAGCTTCAATTCATCAATTAGTGGTCGAAGATAAACATGAAAATCTTTTGTAGGATCATTTGGCCCGAGAATGAGAAGAGGCATAAACATGTATGGAGCTTTTGTACACATGGATGGGAGAAGATTGTAAACTACAACCACAACGGGCCAAACTGTATATTCCCTTGCATGTGAATCACGAAAAGGATCGAATCCATCAGCAGAAAGGCCAAGTCTCACATTCCGTATTTCCTCTGTAAAATTTGTTAATCTACGGTCAAATTGTTTCCATTCATTATCTCCATCCGCCGGGTGAGATAACTGACCATCAACTACAACTCTATTGTGGTGCCACTTCATACATTCTGCGGTGTTTTTATTCATGTATAGACGTTGCAGTCTCTCTGTAAGAGGAAAATAACGCAAGATCTTTTTTGGGATCTTTTTTTTTGATCCTTTTGTGCCTTATATTGCCTTACAGTGCATATGTCACAATGCGTTTTCTCACTATTTTCCTTGTAAAACAAAATGCAATCATTCTCATAAGCATTAATCTTCTCATATCTCATGTGTAATCCTTTTATCATCTTCCTTACTTCATAGTAAGTAAGTGGCAATTTATGGCCAGGAGGAAGAACTGATGTAATGATTTTAAGCAACTCATCAAACCCATTATTACTGCAATTATGTTTGTTCTTGAAATGAAGCAGCTTGTTTACAAATGACAATGCTGTAAAATCGGTATTATTTGGATAAATTGGTTCGGAAGCACTATCCAACATCTTGTAAAAATCTTTTGCTGATGCATTTGGTTCCTCCTCCAAATCCTCCAAATGTCTATTTGCTTCTCCAATGTCTCTTAACATATCCATTACGTCGTACATATCAACATCTCTTTGACCAATACTACACGAACTTGTTCCGGCCTCAACATGTCTCACATTCTTCTCACCATGCAAATCCCACTTAGTATACCACTCCATAATGCCATGTCGATATAAGTCATATGTCACATCATCATAACCTTTCCAAAGTTTATTTTCACACTCTTGATATGGTCATCTTATGATATTGGAATCATCTTCAACATGTTCACTTGCAAATTTAATAAAACTTGCTACACCTTTTTTATAATCTTCGAATATATTTTTCCATGTATCAAATCGACTACGACCAATCCAACTACGATCGGATGTCATCTACAAAATTTACACATAATTTAGTAGGTTATAAATGTCAAAAGTAAATTTTTCAAATTTAAAATTGTAAGATATTTTTTACAAAATTTATTAGTAATCATACTAGTGTCCCAAACATAATTAAGAACAAGTGAAATTAACTATTCTATATATACATAAAAATAAAGGATGAAATTAATTTTAACAAGAAAATATGTAGATGTGTAATTCATGAATATTGTGATTAAACATTATGTAACTATTAATAATAAGTTCAATAACTTAAACAATGTAACTAGTGAAAACTCAAAATTATGTAAATTCCATGAATAACATCAAGATCCCCAAATACAATTGTATCGCAATCAAGTATTTAAAGACGATTATAATAATAAAACAACAATAATCACATTAAGCTTAATTAGAAGTAAGAAATTATACTTACTTGATGTTATATGAAACTCCACTAGAATAGAAATGGTGGAAGGAGATAAGAGAATAGAGAAGAAAGGAGGCCACAAGAAAAAAGTGAAACAAAGTGGCAGTAGGGTTTCTATTTTGGAAGATTTTAATTTGACTGAATTCGGTGGAATTTATAAATACCACTGATCCTATAATGCAAAACAATATTAAAAAAATAAGGAAAGTAATTACCGTTACGTGAGTCGAATTTACATATTCAGCCGATATAAATACCACGGAATAGGCTATAAATGTGACAGATATTTAATTCCACGGAAGTTTGAATTCTACGGATATAGAAATCTGTGGCATTTGGGTCTTTATTTCCACGGATTGAATCCCACGGAAGTTTGATTTTTTTTCCTATAATAACTAAGATAAATAAATTAAAAAAATATTAAACTTTTAGCAAGGCTCTTATATTTCATAACATATAGATCTGTACGGTTGGATCGTTAAGTTTGATTATTTAATATGATAAAATTTAATTGACCAAAACCACCCCGTAAAATCATATTTTAAAACCTATACTGCATTGAAATAATATTTGGTGTGCCATAAGTGGTGCAGTACTTCTTCGTTTGCAATATATCACACACTGTGAAGTCCACTATAAACTTAAAAGTCTTAATTCTTATTAGGCTGCGAGTTCCACATTTTCCCCTTTATTATTAACTGTACTGCGAATAGGCCTTCCTACGGATTGTGTTCTGATCGAATCACCCTAAATATGCATTAAAATCCAATTAAATTTTTAAGAATGATTCAACTCTCATAATTTTAGAAGAGCCATCATATCCACTTCATTCAAATCAAATATCAAATTTGTATATATTTTTAGTATGTGGAAAAATTAAGAAGGCACCAACGATTAAAGATCACTTAGATAAACCCAACTTATTAAAATGCTTCAACATTCGAGACTAACACCCACTATCAAAATCATATACATTAATTATTTAAACTAAATTTAAGGGTGTGTGATTTTTGACGATATTAATAATTTTTTGAATACTATATGAGTGTATTTCTAATTAGTGTAAAAATTTGTGAAAACTGAAAGTTTTGGTTAGTCGTGCAAATTATGTGTTGTCTGTTGTACTTCTGAAGTCTTATCACCAAACTCTATAGATAAGATTTGAACGCAAATTTCTTTAGCTTCTAGTGGATGGATGTAGCAGATTCTTCGACACATGCTTCATTACATATTGAGCTCAATATATTAATGATTTAGCTCGCCTTAAAATGGATAACAAAAAAGTGACGTGCAACTGATCAGGCATCCAGTTTAATAACGAATTTATCACTGATCAACTCAGTATCATTTCCGGTAAGGTTACCGACTAATTTCTTTAAAAAATTATTTTCTTTTTCTTTTGAAAAAAAGAAACTCAAATAACTTTTTCGAAAATTTAAATTGATTGAATAACATATATTTAATAATAGGTTTTTTTAACATCGATAATTGTATCTGATACAAATTTTTTAAATGTTTATTTTTTATGAATAATTACACTTTTACTTAAAAAATAGATATTTTATTATTTTTACTAATAATTTTTTTAAATTTTTTGAAAAGTGTGTACGCCAATTCAAGAAATATACAAAAATCCAAACGATAGTTCATGATACTATAGGCTGTTGAAGGCCCCGCACACCAACTTAGGGGCTCGAGGGTTAACAAAGACATATCATTACGAGAATCAATGACACTTGAAATGTGTGTACACCAATTCATGAAATATACAAAAAGCCAAGGTCCCAACTTGACAATAAAGAGGGCAATGGATTTCAAAATGATATTACTATACTCACACGTTTAAAATCATAGAAAAATATATACCCTATATCGGTTCTCCCATACTATCATACTTGCACTCGTATATGGATTGTGAGTATTATAGTGCTCAATATTATTTACTTTTCAAACATTAATCGGTTTTCAACGATCGTGGAAATTTGAAAGGTCGAAGAATTATTAGTTCTCCACTCCAGCAAGCTACACCAAAGAACCGGGTCTAGTTGTCATACCACATTTTGGAATGGCTTAATATCTCCAAATTTTTAACATTAAGTAATTATTACCTCTGATTAAAAATTTTGTGAATACTTGTGAATACAATATGAGTGTATTTGAAGAAATAATGTCTTTATCTAGCATTATGATGAAGGTAAAAAATAGGTTTAGCTTATATAGTATGATAATTATAAGATGATTTATTATAATATTTTGATTAAAACACCTTAAATCCGCATCAAAATCCATTTAATTCTTCAAAAGGGATCAAGTGTCAGATTTTTTGAAAATCGATCATATCAACTTCAATCTAATCAAAATATTTATTTTTAGTATGAGAAAAAAATTAAAAAGGCACCAACCATTGAAGATCACTTAGACAAAACTTACAAAATGCTTCAATATTCGAAACTAACACCTAGTGCTACAGTCATATACATTAACTATTAAAACTATTAAAACTCTTAAGAGTATATGATTATTGACGAATGTTAATAAATTTGTGAATCGTATACAATATCAGTATATTTGTAGAATTAATGTCTTTATCTCGCATGATGACAAATATGAAAAAAGGTTTCGAATATATAATACCAGTGCACTCATAATTAAATTCTTTTCTATATTAGACTTTTATGTGCACAAGAAACTACTCCCCCATAAATTATGAATTTATGATGTACCTGAAGATGGCGGCTTTCCACACAAGAAATGTATAGATTAACTCTTGCCGTTGTAACTATTAGCTTTATCTCACATTAATTTAGTTTCGAATGAATGTGTGCAAAATCATGTGGAGTGTGTATTCAACTAAGGTTTCTTTATTTTAATCTATAAAATGAAATTTATTATAACTTACTTTTTACATGTTTTTTTTAATATAGTGTTGTGTTCAAGTATTATTGACGTATCAGTTTTGACTAGCAGGTCCTTTTTTAATCGTGTTTAGAAGGCTTTTTCTTATGTACCAAAACTTCATGAATTTTGCATAAGTTAGATTTGGGGAAATTAACGTATGGTAGACATAATTAGGAAGACATGATTTTACTTGCGGAGGTTGGATGTAAGTTGAAATTCGAGTGATATATTCTTAATTCTTCCAAATTTTTAAGGTACGTAAAATTCAATCTGATCGATGCTCTGATCTTTTACCTTTCTCAGGCTTTAGATGTCAACAACAATTGACCAATCTGAAATTTTAAACATGGCTTTCTAAGAAAAAAATATGATAGATGAAACAATTTATGAAGAATATTTTTATGTTCTTTCACTTGAGTGGTTAGTCCAAAAATTTGTGAAAAAAGTCGAGAGTGTAGACACCGCCATATTTTTTTTCCGTAATTTATTTGCAATATATTAGGTAAAAAGTGAATATCTATGGTATACTTCATAAAAGCACTATAAGAAAAATTAAAACCAATACAGATATTCCTCGAAAATTTCGTAACATATCATCTGCAGACAACAGAGAGGGCAAGTAGAGTTGATAATTTCTTCAAAAGTAGGAGGCCAGCCATGGAAATAGAAATGTGTTCTTATCCTTTCCTTACCCAATCGACACCATAAAGGGAGTGGGGTGAATGGTTGAACTGCATTCCAGCTTCCTCGATTGTGCTGCCTGGTGTACTTCTGAAGCGTTATCACCATACTTTGTAAATTAGATTTGAACTGGAAATTCTTTAGTCTATGGTAGATGGATGTAGCAGATTCTTCAACACAAGCTCCATTAGATATTGAGCTGAATACATGAAATGCTAGAAATGAAAGGAAATGGTTGTGTGAAAGTTGTCGAAGGATGTATAGGTTATTTTCAGGATCTTTCCTTTGTAGAAGATGCTTACAGGCATCATAACACAGTGCATGATTTATACCTCTGGTTTTGCAGTCTTTAACGAAGGCGGAGAATTTGTGTTGGGAAATTGGGTTTAAACTACTTTCATGAATATGGATAATTGACCAATCTATATGTTGTAGGATTATAGATATATGTTTTGGAGTTTGATAGAATACCCATATGTGAAAGAAGTTTGCAAAATCTATGAAGTTATCATTCAAGAGTAAGGAGAAGATGATGATGACCAAATCTATGTCTAAGTTCATGATCTGGTACTCAGGTGGTGCCATTTTTCTCATCTTGTACTGATTGTGCATAAAACTGTGTATATGTTATTTGTTTTGAGAAGTGTAAATGGTTATTGTAGATAGGGGTATAAATATATTGACGGGCCTAAAATATTCTAAAAGGGATGCTTAGTAGGTGTATTTGAGGGGATTTTAAATGATCTTTTTGGATGTTAAAGATATTCATATTTACTTAAATTATATTTTAAGAAATTTAGAAAATCTTGTCGTATTCAATTAGATGGAAAAGTTCTATGGAGACCATTTTTTAATCGGAGACCTTGGAGACCACATATGTTCTGCAATCAAAACACTATAAAATTTATTATTTTGTAAAGTATGTTCTACGAATATCACTAATTCATTAAAATTATTGAAGATCATTTAAGTTTAAGAGTAAAGTTCTATGGAGTCCACCTTTAATTGGAGTCCTCGGAGTCCTTATATGTTCTGCAAGTAAAATATAGCTTAAAATATTGCAAAACATATTATTTTTCGACAAACATCACTATTCTATCAAAAATCTTGTAGATTGCATACATTTTACAAGCAGAACATTGCAAAAATATATATTCTACAAAACATGTTTAGTTTGCAGAACATAAATGTTCATGTTGCAGAACATATTGCAGAACATACATATTGTACGGTAAATATATGAGATTTGCATGATTTTGTTGAAGTTATGCTATTTGTGTAACATGTTTTGCAAAATAACACGTTTTACAATATATTTTATTTGCAGAACGTAGATGGACTCCGAGGACTCCGATAAAAAGGTGGACTCCATAGAACTCACCCTAAGTAAAATGTGTATGTTCTGCAAGCTGAACAAATGTTCTGCAAACTTAACATGTTTTGCAGAATAAAGTATTTTTGTAATATTTTATATTTTACATGCAGTACATATATGATATTCAAGATTTTGAATAAAATAAAGATCTTTGTAGAGCATGATTTACAAAATAATATGTTTTGCAATTTTTTATGCAACATTTAACTTGCAGAACACAAGTGGTCTCCAAGGTCTCCAAAAAAAGTGGTCTACATATAACTTAACCTTAGATTAGATTTGTTAATTGTTTTTGAAAATATTGGGTATTCCACTAGGATTCCAAAAATATTAAAAATTCCAGTACATTAGATTTGAATTGTAAATTTAAATGTAATATCAATGTATTGGAGGATTTTTAAACTAAAAAATATGGATTTTAATATATTTGCTACAACTTTTTATAATTTATGTAATTTTTAAATCTCTCAATTTCAAAGTATTTGTAAAAGTATATACATATAGGACACGTTTTATAAAAGTAACAATCTTTTGAAGTTGGTATTATTAGCTCAATAACTCTAGCAACATAATCTCTATTTTTCTAGTTTTGGACCCTTTTCAACAAGTAAATGTTATTAATCTAATTTTCTAAAAAATAATATCTTTTTTTGCTAATTTTTTCAAAAAAATCAATTGATATAAGAGAGAATTGTAAATTAATTTTATAAAAACTTTAGACTACTTTGTATGGGGTTGTAGATATGCAAATGAGTGATTCTATGTTTACCATATGTACCATTCTTGACTAATTTTTTTGATAAGGCCATTCTAGACAATTTAAATTTTGTAGAATGATTGACTTTAACAATAAGTCTAGGGGCTGCCTTCATCACTTCTTCTCTTCTTTGTGCAAAGTTAGCAGTTTTATCTCTAAACCCCGATGTGCTTATATAGCTTATCTGGGCTTATGATCTAAACTCTGGAAACAGGATGCTAAAGCCCTTCCGTGCAATTATTTACTTTCTTTTACAACCAAGAAAGGCCCTTATCAAAAGCAAACCCTCTTTATTAGGAAAGGAATTCATCATTTCAATCCTTCTTGCTCTTTCGCTTCTTATCGGACCGTACTATTGCTCTTCCCGGCTTGTTGACCATGACTTGCGTTACAAATTAAGATGCAATTTGTGTTAGATCATTAGTAACCTACAATTTTTCCACTCTTCCACCATACACACCATCTTTCCTTACATCTTAATTATCTTCCTAGAAGTACACAATAACTTAACATGAACATATCCACTTAAAACATTATGTGGGACCTAAATGTGTGACGAATTTTTATAAGCCTATACCATAGAATCTTTGTTTAAACTTGTTTTCCTTAATTCTCGAAGTTCTGTGTGCCATAAGTGGTGTAGTACTTCTTCTTTTGCAATATATCACACACTGTGAAGTCCACCATAACCCTAAAAGTCTTAATTCTTATTAGGCTGCGAATTCCACATTTTCCCCTTTTTTATTAACTGTACTGCGAATAGGCCTTCCTACGTATTGTGTTCTGATCAAATCACCCTAAATATGCATCAAAATCCATTTAATTTTTAAGAATGATTCAACTGTCATAATTTTAGAAGAGCCATCCTATCCACTTCATTCAAATCAAATATCAAATTTGTATAGATTTTTAGTATGTGGAAAAATTAAGAAGGCACCAACGATTAAAGATCACTTAGATAAACCCAACTTATTAAAATGCTTCAACATTCGAGACGAACACCCACTATCAAAATCATATACATTAATTATTTAAACTAAATTTAAGGGTGTGTGATTGTTGATGATATTAATACTTTTTTGAATACTATATGAGTGTATTTCTAATTAGTGTAAAAATTTGTGAAAACTGAAAGTTTTGAAAGTTTTGGTTAGTCGTGCAAATTATGTGTTGTCTGTTGTACTTCTGAAGTCTTATCACTAAACTCTATAGAAAAGATTTGAATACAAATTTATTTAGCTTCTAGTGGATGGATGTAGCAGATTCTTCAACACATGCTTCATTATATATTGAGCTCAATATATTAATGATTTAGCTCGCCACTGTACAATACCAAAACTTTCACTTGGGTTACGAGCCCAAAAAAGTTTTCAGTCAAACACCTTAACAATAAAAATATTTTAAATATGTTACTCCCGTTAGTCCCCTTAAAATGGATAACAAAAAAGTGACGTGCAACTGATCAGGCATCAAGTTTAATATCGAATTTATCACTGATCAACTCTTTATCATTTCCGGTAAGGTTACCGACTAATTTCTTAAAAAAAAAATTCTTTTTCTTTTGAAAAAAAGAAACTCAAATAACTTTTTCGGAAATTTAAATTGATTGAATAACATATATTTAATAATAGGTTTTTTCAACATCGATAATTGTATCTGACAAATAAATTTTTTAAATATTTATTTTTTATGAATAATTACACTATTTTTTATTTTTACTAATAATTTTTTTAATTTTTTTGAAAAGTGTGTACGCCAATTCAAGAAATATACAAAAATCCAAAGGATAGTTCACGATACTATAGGTTGTTGAAGGTCCCGCACACCAACTTAGGGGCTCGAGGGTTAACAAAGACATATCATTACGAGAATCAATGACACTTGAAATGTGTGTGCACCAATTCACGAAATATACAAAAAGCCAAGGTCCCAACTTGACAATAAAGAGGGCAATGGATTTCAAAATGATATTACTATACTCATACTTTTAAAATCTTAGAAAAATATATACGCTATATCGGTTCTCCCATACTATCATACTTGCACTCGTATATGGATTGTGAGTATTATATTGCTCAATATTATTTACTTTTCAAATATTAATCGGTTTTCAACGATCGAGGAAATTTGAAAGCTCGAAGAATTATTAGTTCTCCACTCCAGCAAGCTACACCAAAGAACCGGGTCTAGTTGTCATACCACATTTTGGAATGGCTTAATATCTCCAAATTTTTAACATTAAGTAATTATTAACTCTGATTAAAAATTTTGTGAATACTTGTGAATACAATATCAGTGTATTTGAAGAAATAATGTCTTTATCTAGCATTATGATGAAGGTAAAAAATAGTTTTAGCTTATATAGTATGATATTTATAAGATGATTTATTATAATATTTTGATCAAATCACCTTAAATCCGCATCAAAATCCTTTTAATTCTTCAAAAGGGATCAAGTGTCAGATTTTTTGAAAATCGATCATATCCACTTCAATCGAATCAAAATATTTATTTTTAGTATGAGAAAAAATTAAAAAGGCACCAACCATTGAAGGTCACTTAGACAAAACTTACAAAACGCTTCAATATTCGAAACTAACACCTAGTGCTAAAGTCATATACATTAACTATTAAAACTATTTAAACTCTTAAGAGTATATGATTATTGACCAATGTTAATAAATTTGTGAATCATACACATTATCAGTATATTTGTAGAATTAATGTCTTTATCTCGCAGGATGACAAATATGAAAAAAGGTTTCGAATATATAATACCAGTGCACTCATATTTAATTTCTTTTCTATATTAGACTTTTATGTGCACAAGAAACTGCTCCCCATAAATTATGAATTTATGATGTACGTGAAGAAGGCGGCTTTCCAGACAAGAAATGTACTTAGTTTAGTCATTTTATTGTTGAGAATGATTTTAATTTATTAAAGTAATATAGATAATCTCCCTTTGTTCACTTAACAATGTATAGATTAACTCTTGCCATTGTAACTATTAGCTTTATCTCACATTAATTTAGTTTCAAATGAATGTGTGCAAGATCATCTCGAGTGTGTATTCAACTAAGGTTTCTTTATTTTAAGCTATAAAATGAAATTTATTATAACTTACTTTTTACATGTTTTTTTTAATATAGTGTTGTGTTCAAGTATTATTGACGTATCAGTTTTGACTAGCAGGTCCTTTTTTAATCGTGTTTAGAAGGCTTTTTCTTATGTACCAAAACTTCATGAATTTTGCATAAGTCAGTTTTGGGGAAATTAACATATGGAAGACATAATTAGGAAGACATGGTTTTACTTGTGGAGGTAGGATGCAAGTTGAAATTCGAGTGAGATATTCTTAAATCTTCCAAATTTTTAAGGTACGTAAAATTTAATCTGATCGATGCTCTGATCTTTTACCTTTCTCATGCTTTAGTTGACAACAACAATTGACCAATCTGAAATTTTAAACATGGCTTTCTAAGAAAAAAATATGATAGATGAAACAATTTATGAAGAATATTTTTATGTTCTTTCACTTGAGTGGTTAGTTCAAAAATTTGTGAAAAAAGTCGAGAGTGTAGACCCTGCCATATTTTTTTTCCGTAATTTATTTGCAATATATTAGGTAAAAAGTGAATATCTATGGTATACTTCATAAAAGCACTATAAGAAAAATTAAAACCAATACAGATATTCTTCGAAAATTTCATAACATATCATCTGCAGACAACAGAGAGGACAAGTAGAGTTGATAATTTCTTCAAAAGTAGGAGGCCAGCCATGGAAATAGAAATGTGTACTTATCCTTTCCTTACCCAATGGACACCATAAAGGGAGTGGGGTGAATGGTCGAACTGCATTCCAGCTTCCTCGATTGTGCTGCCTGGTGTACTTCTGAAGCGTTATCACCATACTTTGTAAATTAGATTTGAACTGGAAATTCTTTAGTCTATGGTAGATGGATGTAGCAGATTCTTCAACACAAGCTCCATTATATATTGAGCTGAATACATGAAATGCTAGAAATGAAAGGAAATGGTTGTGTGAAAGTTGTCGAAGGATGTATAAGTTATTTTCAGGATCTTTCCTTTGTAGAAGATGCTTACAGGCATCATAACACAGTGCATGATTTATACCTTTGGTTTTGCAGTCTTCAAGGAAGGCGGAGAATTTGTGTTGGGCAATTGGGTTTAAACTACTTTCATGAATATGGATATTTGACCAATCTATATGTTGTAGGATTATAGATATATGTTTTGGAGTTTGATAGAATACCCATATCTGAAAGAAGTTTGCAAAATCTATGAAGTTATCATTCAAGAGTAAGGAGAAGATGATGATGACCAAATCTATGTCTAAGTTCAAGATCTGGTACCCAGGTGGTGCCATTTTTCTCATCTTGTACTGATTGTGTATAAAACTGTGTATATGTTATTTGTTTTGAGAAGTGTAAATGGTTATTGTAGAAAGGGGTATAAATATATTGTCGGGCCTAAAATATTCTAAAAGGGATGCTTAGTAGGTGTATTTGAGGGGATTTTAAATGATCTTTTTGGATGTTAAAGATATTCATATTTACTTAAATTAGATTTTAAGAAATTTAGAAAATCTTATCGTATTCAATTAGATGAGAAAAGTTCTATGGAGACCATTTTTTAATCGGAGACCTTTGAGACCACATATGTTCTGCAATCAAAACACTATAAAATTTATTATTTTGTGAAGTATGTTCTACGAATATCACTAATTCATTAAAAATATTGAAGATCATTTAAGTTTAATAAGTAAATGTGTATGTTCTGCAAGCTGAACAAATGTTCTCCAAACTTAACATGTTTTACAGAATAAAGTATTTTTGTAATACTTAATATTTTACATGCAGTACATATATGATATTCAAGATTTTGAATAAAATAAAGATCTTTGTAGAGCATGATTAACAAAATATTATGTTTTGCAATGTTTTTATGCAACATTTAACTTGAAGAACACAAGTGGTCTCCAAGGTCTACAAAAAAAGTGGTCTACATAGAACTTAACCCTAGATTAGATTTGTTAGTTGTTTTTGAAAATATTGGGTATTCCACTAGGATTCCATATTATTAAAAATTCCAGTATATTAGATTTGAATTGTAAATTTAAATGTAATATCAATGTATTCGAGGATTTTTGAACTAAAAAATATGGATTTTAATATATTTGCTAGAAATTTTTATAATTTATGTAATTTCTAAATCTCTCAATTTCAAAGTATTTGTAAAAGTATACACATACATGACATGTTTTATAAAAGTAACAATCTTTTGAAGTTGGTATTATTAGCTCAATAACTCTAGCAACATAATCTCTATTTTTCTAGTTTTGGACCCTTTTCAACAAGTAAATGTTATTAATCTATTTTTCTAAAAAATAATATCTTTTTTTGCTAATTTTTTCAAAAAAATCAAATGATATAACAGAGAATTGTAAATTAATTTTATAAAAACTTTAGACTACTTTGTATGGGGTTGTAGATATGCAAATGCGTGATTCTATGTTTACCATATGTACCATTCTTGACTATTTTTTTTTGACAAGGAAATTCTAGACAATTTAAATTTTGTAGAATGATTGACTTTAACCATATGTCTAGGGGTTGCCTTCATCACTTCTTCTCTTCTTTGTGCAAAGTTAGTAGTTTTATCTCTAAACCCTGATGTGCTTATATAGCTTATCTGGGCTTATGATCTAAACTCTGGAAACAGGATGCTAATGCCCTTCCCTGCAATTATTTACTTTCTTTTACAACCAAAAAAGGCCCTTGTCAAAAGCAAACCCCCTTTATTAGGAAAGGAATTCATCATTTCAATCCTTCTTGCTCTTTCGCTTCTTATCGGACGGTACTATTGCTCTTCCCGGCTTGTTGACCATGACCTGCGTTACAAATTAAGATGCAATTTGTGTTAGATCATTAGTAACCTACAAGTTTTCCACTCTTCCACCATACACACCATCTTTCTTTACATCTTAATTATCTTCCTAGAAGTACACAATAACTTAACATGAACATATCCACTTAACACATTATGTGGGACCTAAATGTGTGACGAATTTTTATAAGCCTATACCATAGAATCTTTGTTTAAACTTGCTTTCCTTAATTCTGGAAGTTCTGTGTGCCATAAGTGGTGTAGTACTTCTTCTTTTGCAATATATCGCACACTGTGAAGTCCACCATAACCCTAAAAGTCTTAATTCTTATTAGGCTGCGAATTCCACATTTTCCCCTTTATTATTAACTGTACTGCGAATAAGCCTTCCTGCGTATTGTGTTCTGATCAAATCACCCTAAATATGCATCAAAATCCATTTAATTTTTAAGAATGATTCAACTGTCATAATTTTAGAAGAGCCATCCTATGCACTTCATTCAAATCAAATATCAAATTCGTATGAATTTTTAGTATGTGGAAAAATTAAGAAGGCACCAACGATTAAAGATCACTTAGATAAACCCAACTTATTAAAATGCTTCAACATTCGAGACTAACACCCATTATCAAAATCATATACATTAATTATTTAAACTAAAGAGATTATGTTGCTAGAGTTATTGAACTAATAATACCAACTTCAAAAGATTGTTACTTTTATAAAACGTGTCATGTATGTGTATACTTTTACAAATACTTTGAAATTGAGAAATTTAGAAATTACATAAATTATAAAAATTTCTAGCAAATATATTAAAATCCATATTTTTTAGTTTAAAAATCCTCTAATACATTGATATTACATTTAAATTTACAATTCAAATCTAATATACTGGAATTTTTAATATTTTGGAATCCTAGTTGAATACCCAATATTTTCAAAAACAATTAACAAATCTAATCTAGGGTTAAGTTCTATGTAGACCACTTTTTTTGGAGGCCTTGGAGACCACTTGTGTTCAGCAAGTTAAATGTTGCATAAAAACATTACAAAACATATTATTTTGTAAATCATGCTCTACAAAGATCTTTATTTTATTCAAAATCTTGAATATCATATATGTACTGCATGTAAAATATAAAATATTACAAAAATACTTTATTCTGCAAAACATGTTAAGTTTGGAGAACATTTGTTCAGCTTGCAGAACATACACATTTTACTTATTAAACTTAAATGATCTTCAATATTTTTAATGAATTAGTGATATTCGTAGAACATACTTCACAAAATAATAAATTTTATAGTGTTTTGATTGCAGAACATATGTGGTCTCCAAGGTCTCCGATTAAAAAATGGTCTCCATAGAACTTTTCTCATCTAATTGAATACGATAAGATTTTCTAAATTTCTTAAAATCTAATTTAAGTAAATATGAATATCTTTAACATCCAATAAGATCATTTAAAATCCCCTCAAATACACCTACTAAGCATCCCTTTTAGAATATTTTAGGCCGGTCAATATATTTATACCCCTTTCTACAATAACCATTTACACTTCTCAAAACAAATAACATATACACAGTTTTATGCACAATCAGTACAAGATGAGAAAAATGGCACCACCTGAGTACCAGATCTTGAACTTAGACATAGATTTGGTCATCATCATCTTCTCCTTACTCTTGAATGATAACTTCATAGATTTTGCAAACTTCTTTCAGATATGGGTATTCTATCAAACTCCAAAACATATATCTATAATCCTACAACATATAGATTGGTCAAATATCCATATTCATGAAAGTAGTTTAAACCCAATTGCCCAACACAAATTCTCGGCCTTCCTTGAAGACTGCAAAACCAGAGGTATAAATCATGCACTGTGTTATGATGCCTGTAAGCATCTTCTACAAAGGAAAGATCCTGAAAATAACCTATACACCCTTCGACAACTTTCACACAACCATTTCCTTTCATTTCTAGCATTTCATGTATTCAGCTCAATATGTAATGGAGCTTGTGTTGAAGAATCTGCTAAATCCATCTACCATAGACTAAAGAATTTCCAGTTCAAATCTAATTTACAAAGTATGGTGATAACGCTTCAGAAGTACACCAGGCAGCACAACCGAGGAAGCTGGAATGCAGTTCGACCATTCACCCCACTCCCTTTATGGTGTCCATTGGGTAAGGAAAGGATAAGTACACATTTCTATTTCCATGGCTGGCCTCCTACTTTTGAAGAAATTATCAACTCTACTTTCCCTCTCTGTTGTCTGCAGATGATATGTTACGAAATTTTCGAAGAATATCTGTATTGGTTTTAATTTTTCTTATAGTGCTTTTATGAAGTATACCATAGATATTCACTTTTTACCTAATATATTGCAAATAAATTACGGAAAAAAAATATGGCAGGGTCTACACTCTCGACTTTTTTCACAAATTTTTGGACTAACCACTCAAGTGAAAGAACATAAAAATATTCTTCATAAATTGTTTCATCTATCATATTTTTTTCTTAGAAAGCCATGTTTAAATTTTCAGATTGGTCAATTGTTGTTGTCAACTAAAGTGTGAGAAAGGTAAAAGATCAGAGCATCGATCAGATTAAATTTTACATACCTTAAAAATTTGGAAGATTTAAGAATATCTCACTCGAATTTCAACTTGCATCCAACCTCCGCAAGTAAAATCATGTCTTCCTAATTATATCTTCCATATGTTAATTTCCCCAAAACTGACTTATGCAAAATTCATGAAGTTTTGGTACATAAGAAAAAGCCTTCTAAACACGATTAAAAAAGGACCTGCTAGTCAAAACTGATACTTCAATAATACTTGAACACAACACTATATTAAAAAAATCATGTAAAAAGTAAGTTATAATAAATTTCATTTTATAGCTTAAAATAAAGAAACCTTAGTTGAATACACACTGCAGATGATCTTGCACACATTCATTCGAAACTAAATTAATGTGAGATAAAGCTAATAGTTACAACGGCAAGAGTTAATCTATACACTGTTAAGTGAACAAAGGGAGATTATCTACATTACTTTAATAAATTAAAATCATTCTTAACAATAAAATGACTAAACTAAGTACATTTCTTGTCTGGAAAGCCGCCTTCTTCAGGTACATCATAAATTCATAATTTATGGGGAGTAGTTTCTTGTGCACATAAAAGTCTAATATAGAAAAGAAATTAAATATGAGTGCACTCGTATTATATATTCGAAACCTTTTTTCATATTTGTCATTCTGCGAGATAAAGACATTAATTCTACAAATATACTGATATTGTATATGATTCACAAATTTATTAACATTGGTCAATAATCATATACTCTTAAGAGTTTTAATAGTTTTAATAGTTAATGTATATGACTTTAGCACTAGGTGTTAGTTTCGAATATTGAAGCGTTTTGTAAGTTTTGTCTAAGTGATCTTCAATGGTTGGTGCCTTTTTAATTTTTTTCTCATACTAAAAATAAATATTATGATTCGATTGAAGTGGATATGAATGATTTTCAAAAAATCTGACACTTGATCCCTTTTGAAGAATTAAATGGATTTTGATGCGGATTTAAGGTGATTTGATCAAAATATTATAATAAATCATCTTATAAATATCATACTATATAAGCTAAAACTATTTTTTACCTTCATCATAATGCTAGATAAAGACATTATTTCTTCAAATACACTGATATTGTATTCACAAGTATTCACAAAATTTTTAATCAGAGTTAATAATTACTTAATGTTAAAAATTTGGAGATATTAAGCCATTCCAAAATGTTGTATGACAACTAGACCCGGTTCTTTGGTGTAACTTGCTGGAGTGGAGAACTAATAATTCTTCGAGCTTTCAAATTTCCTCGATCGTTGAAAACCGATTAATGTTTGAAAAGTAAATAATATTGAGCACTATAATACTCACAATCCATATACGAGTGCAAGTATGATAGTATGGGAGAACCGATATAGAGTATATATTTTTCTAAGATTTTAAAAGTATGAGTATAGTAATATCATTTTGAAATCCATTGCCCTCTTTATTGTCAAGTTGGGACCTTGGCTTTTTGTATATTTCGTGAATTGGTGTACACACATTTCAAGTGTCATTGATTCTCGTAATGATATGTCTTTGTTAACCCTCGAGCCCCTAAGTTGGTGTGTGGGGCCTTCAACAACCTATAGTATCGTGAACTATCCTTTGGATTTTTGTATATTTCTTGAATTGGCGTACACACTTTTCAAAAAAATTAAAAAAATTATTAGTAAAAATAAAAAATATCTATTTTTTAAGTAAAAGTGTAATTATTCATAAAAAATAAACATTTAAAAAATTTATTTGTCAGATACAATTATCGATGTTGAAAAAACCTATTATTAAATATATGTTATTCAATCAATTTAAATTTTCGAAAAAGTTATTTGAGTTTCTTTTTTTCAAAAGAAAAAGAATTTTTTTTTTTAAGAAATTAGTCTGTAACCTTACCGGAAATGATACAGAGTTGATCAGTGATAAATTCGTTATTAAACTTGATGTCTGATCAGTTGTACGTCACTTTTTTGTTATCCATTTTAAGGGGGCTAACGGGAGTAACATATTTAAAATATTTTTATTGTTAAGGTGTTTGACTGAAAACTTTTTTGGGCTCGTAACCCAAGTGAAAGTTTTGGTATTGTACAATGGCGAGCTAAATCATTAATATATTGAGCTCAATATGTAATGAAGCATGTGTTGAAGAATCCGCTGCATCCATCCACTAGAAGCTAACGAAATTTGCATTCAAATCTTATCTATAGAGTTTGGTGATAAGACTTCAGAAGTACAACAGACAACACATAATTTGCACGACTAACCAAAACTTTCAAAACTTTCAGTTTTCACAAATTTTTACACTAATTAGAAATACACTCATAAAGTATTCAAAAAAGTATTAACATCGTCAACAATCACACACCCTTAAATTTAGTTTAAATAATTAATGTATATGATTTTGATAGTGGGTGTTAGTCTCGAATGTTGAAGCATTTTAATAAGTTGGGTTTATCTAAGTGATCTTTAATCGTTGGTGCCTTCTTAATTTTTCCACATACTAAAAATCTATACGAATTTGATATCTGATTTGAATGAAGTGGATAGGATGGCTCTTCTAAAATTATGACAGTTGAATCATTCTTAAAAATTAAATGGATTTTGATGCATATTTAGGGTAATTTGATCAGAACACAATACGTAGGAAGGCCTATTCGCAGTACAGTTAATAATAAAGGGGAAAATGTAGAATTCGCAGCCTAATAAGAATTAAGACTTTTAGGGTTATGGTGGTCTTCACAGTGTGCGATATATTGCAAAAGAAGAAGTACTACACCACTTATGGCACACAGAACTTCCAGAATTAAGGAAAGCAAGTTTAAACAAAGATTCTATGGTATAGGCTTATAAAAATTCGTCACACATTTAGGTCCCACATAATGTGTTAAGTGGATATGTTCATTTTAAGTTATTGTGTACTGCTAGGAAGATAATTAAGATGTAAAGAAAGATGGTGTGTATGGTGGAAGAGTGGAAAAATTGTAGGTTACTAATGATCTAACACAAATTGCATCTTAATTTGTAAGGCAGGTCATGGTCAACAAGCCGGGAAGAGCAATAGTACCCTCCGATAAGAAGCCAAAGAGCAAGAAGGATTGAAATGATGAATTCCTTTCCTAATAAAGGGGGTTTGCTTTTGATAAGGGCCTTTCTTGGTTGTAACAGAAAGTAAATAATTGCAGGGATGGGCTTTAGCATCCTGTTTCCAGAGTTTAGATCATAAGCCCAGATAAGCTATATAAGCACATCGGGGTTTAGAGATAAAACTACTAACTTTGCACAAAGAAGAGAAGAAGTGATGAAGGCAGCCCCTAGACTTATGTTAAAGTCAATCATTCTACAAAATTTATATTGTCTAGAATGGCCTTGTCATAAAAAATAGTCAAGAATGGTACATATGGTAAACATAGAATCAGGCATTTGCATATCTACAACCCCATACAAAGTAGTCTAAAGTTTTTATAAAATTAATTTACAATTCTCTGTTATATCATTTGATTTTTTTGAAAAAATTAGCAAAAAAAGATATTAGTTTTTAGAAAAATAGATTAATAACATTTACTTGTTAAAAAGGGTCCAAAACTAGAAAAATAGAGATTATGTTGCTAGAGTTATTGAGCTAATAATACCAACTTCAAAAGATTGTTACTTTTATAAAACGTGTCATGTATGTGTATACTTTTACAAATACTTTGAAATTGAGAGATTTAGAAATTACATAAATTATAAAAATTTCTAACAAATATATTAAAATCCATATTTTTTAGTTTAAAAATCCTCCAATACATTGATATTACATTTAAATTTACAATTCAAATCTAATATACTGGAATTTTTAATATTTTGGAATCCTAGTGGAATACCCAATATTTTCAAAAACAATTAACAAATCTAATCTAGGGTTAAGTTCTATGTAGACCACTTTTTTTGGAGACCTTGGAGATCACTTGTGTTCTGCAAGTTAAATATTGCATAAAAACATTGCAAAACATATTATTTTGTAAATCATGCTCTACAAAGATCTTTATTTTATTCAAAATCTTGAATATCATATATGTACTGCATGTAAAATATAAAATATTACAAAAATACTTTATTCTGCAAAACATGTTAAGTTTGGAGAACATTTGTTCAGCTTGCAGAATATACACATTTTACTTATTAAACTTAAATGATCTTCAATATTTTTAATGAATTAGTGATATTCGTAGAACATACTTCATAAAATAATAAATTTTATAGTGTTTTGATTGCAGAACATATGTGGTCTCCAAGGTCTCCGATTAAAAAATGGTCTCCATAGAACTTTTCTCATCTAATTGAATACGATAAGATTTTCTAAATTTCTTAAAATCTAATTTAAGTAAATATGAATATCTTTAACATCCAAAAAGATCATTTAAAATCCCCTCAAATACACCTATTAAGCATCCCTTTTAGAATATTTTAGGCCCGTCAATATATTTATACCCCTTTCTACAATAACCTT